>NW_027407150.1:442-1528 GCF_003265705.2 Callorhinus ursinus | reverse complement strand
ATATATATATAAGTAGTTCTCTCTTTAAAAATTTTAGGTACATTTCTTCTAACAGATAAAAATATATCCTAAATCACTAGTGTATGGCTTTGTTCTAGTCACTTGCCTGATCACGTTCTCTCTCATTTTTTCTTCTTTTCTTTTTTCTTTTTTTTTAAATCATCATTAATTCTTCAAACAACTTCTTATCTTATGAATTCCGTTTATAAAATCTTATATAATTTTCATCTTTACAATCATCTTCTGTCCCTTCATTTTATCCACCCTTATTTTGTACAAATATATGTCTTTCTTCCTTTAAAATTTTAGAAGGCACTTTCTTCTAACAGACCAAAATACGCCCAAAACCTAGTGTGTGGCACTGATCTATGCAATAGCCTGATCATATTTGATCATATTCTGTTTTTTCGTTTTGTTCTGTTTGTTTTTATCTTTTCTTTTTTCCTCTTTCTTTCCTCTTCCTTTTTTCTTTCTTTCCCTTTCTTGTCACCTGGTTTCAGGACTTTTCTGATTTGTACAGAGTATATTTGCTGGGGACGTTGTTAACCTGTTAGCATTCTGTTCTCTCATTCATCTTTTCTCCTCTGGACAAAATGACAAGATGAAAAAAATCACCACAGCTAAAAGAATAAGAGGTAGTACCGTCTGCCAGGGACTCACTCAATACTGACATTAGTACGATATCGGACCTAGAGTCCCGAATCATGACTTTAAAGATACTAGCTGGGCTTGAATAAAGCGTGGAAGTTATTAGAGAAACCCTTTCTGGAGAAATAAAAGAACTAAAACCTAACCAATTCGAAATCAAAAAAGCTATTATTGAGGTGCAATAAAAAATGGGGGAACTAACTGCTAGGATAAATGAAGCAGAAGAGAGAATCAGCGATATAGAAGACCAAATGATGGCAAATAAAGAGCCTGAGAAAAAGAGAAAACCAACTACAGGATCACGGGGGCAGAATTCGAGAGATAAGCGATACAATAAGATGAAACAACGTTAGAATAATTGGGATCCCAGAAGAACAAGAAAGCGAGAGAGGGGCAGAAGGTATATTGGAGCAAATAATTGCAGAGAACCTCCCTAAT
>NW_027407150.1:0-432 GCF_003265705.2 Callorhinus ursinus | reverse complement strand
AGGGAAGGTGATCAAAGGCACAATGTTTGAGTGATAAAATCCGTAAGTCATGGGACATTCTGTGCAGCATGGAGACTAAAGCTAACCCAGCAGGATGGGGTACAGTTTCCCCCACTATTTGAAAGTACATTGATCCTAGGAAACCTTTCACAGCGGAAATGGTGTAAACCAAGGGAGGAATTACCATTCATTTATACAGAAAAAGTAGTGAGCAAGCTCAGACTCCAAAAATGACTTCTCTTTGGCTTTCCTTAGGCTCAGGACACAATTTCCTAATGGATGGAGATAAAGTACAGCAGATGCTCACAGACACAATGCAAAGCGCTTGGGACTGGACGTGGAGAGTGGTTCCCAAGAAGGAGCTGGTTGGGGTGCTCGTCGCCTCTGCAGTGTCTCCCAGCAAAACAGATGCTGAACGCAATGCTCACTTTT
>NW_027407149.1:0-1528 GCF_003265705.2 Callorhinus ursinus | reverse complement strand
CAAAAACTAATGATGTAATATATGGTGATTAACATAACAATAAAAAATTAAAAAAAAAAGATAAAAACAAAAACAAAACAATACAAAAAAAGCAGAATATGATCAAATATGATCAGGCTAGTGCATAGATCAGTGCCACACACTAGATTTTGGGCGTATTTTGGTCTGTTAGAAAAAAGTGCCTCCTAAAATTTTAAAGGAAGAAAGACATATATATACAAAATAAGGGTTGATACAATGAAGGGATAGAAAATGAATGTTAAGATGAAAATTATAAAAGATTTTATAAAAGGACTTGGTAAGAAAATTTGTTTGAAAAAAGAACGAAGATTTAAGAAAAAAAAAAAGGAAAAAAGGAGAGAATGTGATCAGGCAGGAGACTAAAACAAAGCCATACACTAGTGATTTAGGGTATATTTTGATCTGTTAGAAGAAACTGTACCTCAAAATTTTAAAGAGAGAACAACTTATATATATATGCCAAAAATAAGGGTAAATACTATGAAGGGATAAAATATGACTCTAAAAATGAAAAATGAAAAATGTTTTTTCTAAAGGGATTGATAAGATGTTGGTTAAAAAAGGGAAAAAGAAAAATAAAAAAAAAACAGTCAACAAAAATTAACTTTGATGAAATAATGAATCATG
Organism: Callorhinus ursinus; assembly: GCF_003265705.2. Classification (NCBI taxonomy): domain Eukaryota; kingdom Metazoa; phylum Chordata; class Mammalia; order Carnivora; family Otariidae; genus Callorhinus; species Callorhinus ursinus. The sequence goes on along the minus strand of NW_027407149.1, from coordinate 880 downwards.
GTAAAAAAAAAAAAAAAAGCCATGAATCTATGTGCAGTATTCCCCTAGCGCTGGAGTTCTCCCGTTCTCCTTGATCGATCAACTTGGTCTTGGCTTGCTGGCTGTTTGTGCTGATCTTCTGGGGGAGGGGCCTGTTTCTGTGGTTTCCAAATGTCTTTGCCTGAGGTGGAATTGCCCCGCCCTTGTGGGTCCGGGCTAAGGAAGCTGCTCCGGTTTGCTCTCAGGAGCTTTTGTTCCCTGCAAGCTCTCCGTACAGCCTTGGAGGACCAGGGCAGAAATGGTGGCCTCCCAATCTCCACCCGGAGGAGCTGAGAACTCGGGGCCCCGCTCCTCAGTGTGCCCCCAGAGAAAAGCAGTCACTTCCGTGTCCCCGGTCTCTGGCCGCACTCCGTGCTCACCCGGCCTGTGACCGAGCGTTGCTATCTCTGGCACCCGACCCCGCGCAGAGTCTCCAAACCCAGCAGATCCCTGCAGTGCGTTCCCGCACCGCTCCTCCCCGGGAAGGAAGGGGAGTCTCCCCGGATCTGCCGCCTGCTGGGTCCCTGCTGGAGGAGCCGTGCCCTGACTGGGCCGCAGATCACAGTTTATGGCAACCCCGAGCTGAGAGCCCGCGACTCTGCTCCGTCTCTGCAGCCGGCTTCCCCGCTCTGATACCTGGGAACTCTGCCGCACTCAGGCACCCCAGTCTCTCTGTGACCCCAAGGGTCCTGAGACCACACTGTCCCGGGAGGATTCCACCCCCCGCTTAGCCACTGCAGCGACGTCCCTCCACGGAGCCAACTTCTAAAAGGTCCGATTTTGTGCTCCGCGGCTCTAGCACTTGCCAGAAGCGGCCGGCGGAGGCCCCTCCCCCGCCGTCTATCCTCCCGAATATCGCCTC
>NW_027407148.1:0-1528 GCF_003265705.2 Callorhinus ursinus | reverse complement strand
ACACACACACACACACACACACAAATGCAGGGTTTTTTTTTAATGGTTAAGAACTGAATGAGGTCTATATTCTAATTAACAGTAATATACCAATGTCAGTTTCCTAGTTTTGATAGTATACTATAGCTATGTAAGATGTCACCATTGGGAGAAGCTGGGTGAGGCTGAGGTTGTACTATTTTTGCAATTTCCTGCAAGTCTATACTTATTTCAAAATAAAAAAAAATTTAAAAAATCTACCACCCCCCAAAAAAGTCTGCCCCTTCTGACTATTAGGCTGGGCCTCCTGTGACCTAAGCTGGCCAGCATCAACCTCCCTCTTAGGCACAGTATTTGGATAAAGGGAGGTCACGTTACACAAATCAGCCAATCAGAGTCCTCCTTGGGACCTTTCTTGCCTACCAAGGAAGATATAACATGGGGGAGCCCTGACAATGCAATTTGAGCCCCTAGATCCCGCTGTGTCTGAAAGCATAGAACACTGCATTTCCCAATTGTGCAAGCCAATAAATTCCTCTAAAAACATCGGTGTACGATAGGGAGAATCCAAAAGGCCAGCAGTCATAATAATTACTAACTACAGTTTTTGCCTTGTTTCTGTTTCCTTCTATCCAGCTCACTCTGAGTCTTTGAAAACATAGGGTAGAAATTGAGCCACACCCATTAAAGAGCTTAGATGGAAATGAGGATGGTGCAGTTAGCATCAATGTAATGTTTTGAGTGTAGAAATTTTCTGTGAATGCCTGAAATTATACCGTAAAGAAATCTACCTACCCTGAGCAGATAATGGCCCGTGCCAATGAAATTCATTTCTGGGGGCGCCTCTGCCTGCCGCTCCCCCTGCTTGTACTCTCTCTCTCTCTGTCACTCTTAAAGATTTTATTTATTTATTTGACAGAGAGAGACACAGCGAGAGAGGGAACACAAGCAGGGGAAGTGAGAGAGGGAGAAGCAGGCAACCCGCCGAGCAGGGAGCCCAATGCAGGGCTCGATCCCAGGACCCTGAGATCATGACCTGAGCCGAAGGCAGACGCTTAACAACGCAGCCACCCAGACGCCTCTAAATAAATAAAATCTTTAAAAAACAGAAATTCATTTCTGCTTAAGTTGAATGCAATAAGCACAAAACACAAGGAAGCAGATGGAAGATCATAGTCAGAAGTTAAGTCAACTTTCCTATGTGTCAAGGAAGAGAATTTTAGAGAAATATAAACCAGATCTGAATCAAGTAAAAGGTGTCTACCTAGAGAAAAATATCCATATGGAAGATTATTATCTTGTGACAACAAGGCAGCCTCAGTTGCCTAGGTAACTCCCACAGGAAGATGCTAGCCATGTGGCTTTCTTTATAACCTGGCAGGACAGGCTATTATCTCCAGGGTCTGACATCAGGAGCTCCAGATAAATGGGCCTTTGTTTGCCATCTTCCAGGGCATGGCACCAGAAGTTCAATTAAGAACAAGCCAGAGCCTAGAAGTAGACTCACCTAACCCTTCTCACAAGGGAGCTGAAAATATGTTCAACATCA
>NW_027407147.1:0-1528 GCF_003265705.2 Callorhinus ursinus | reverse complement strand
AGACTGATCAAAAAGAAAAGAGAAATGACCCGAATCAACAAAATCATGAATGAAAGAGGAGAGATCACAACCAACACCAAAGAAATACAAAGAATTATAAGAACATATTATGAACAACTCTATTCCAGCAAATTAGATAACCTGGAAGATGGGTGCATTCCTAGGGATGTATCAACTACCAAAACTGAACCAGGAAGAAATGTTGGCGGGGATGTGGAGAAAGGGGAACCCTCCTACACTGTTGGTGGGAATGCAAGCTCGTGCAACGCCTCTGGATAACAGTATGGAGATGCCTCAAACAGTTGACATTAGAGCTACCATTCGATCCAGCAATTGCACTACTGGGTATTTACCCCAAAGATACAAATGTAGGGACCCGAAGGGGTACGTGCAACCCAATGTTTATAGCAGCAATGTCCACAATAGCCAAACTGTGGAAAGAGCCAAGATGTCCATCGATGGATGAATGGATAAAGAAGAAGTGGTATATATACACAATGGCATATTATGCAGCCATCAAAAGGAATGAGATCTTGCCATTTGCAACGACGTGGATGGAACTGGAGGGTGTTATGCTGAGTGAAATAAGTCAATCAGAGAAAGACATGTATCATATGACCTCACTGATAAGAGGAATTCTTAATCTCAGGAACAAACTGAGGGTTGCTGGAGTGGTCGGGGGTGCGAGGGATGGGGTGACTGGGTGATGGACACTGGGGAAGATATGTGCTACGTTGAGCGCTGTGAATTGTGTAAGACTGTTGAATCAGAGATCTGTACCTTTGAAACAAATAATGCAACATATGTTAAGAAAAAAAAAAGATAGCAGGAGGGGAAGAATGAAGGGGGGGGAAATTGGAGGGAGAGATGAACCATGAGAGAGGATGGACTCTGAAAAACAAACTGAGGTTTCTGGAGGGGAGGAGGGTGGGGGGGTGGGTTAGCCTGGTGATGGGTATTGAGGAGGGCACATTCGCATGGAGCACTGGGTGTTATGAATAAACAATGAATCAAGGAACAGTACACCAAAACAAATTATGTAATATATAGTGATTAACATAACAATAAAAAATTAATAAAATAGAAAAAAAAAAGAAGCCAGCCTAGGGTTAGGCTTACGGCTTAGGGGCATGACAGGTGCTTCCCTGGTCTGAGTTGAGGCCGTGGGTGAGGTTGAGTGTCATGCTCATGTTGGCCGCCAGAGGGCGCCAAATTTGTGCGTTGCCTGGAATGGTCATTCAGAGTTCTCGAGGTCTGAACACTCTCCGAAGTTCCACGACGTGTCTTTGAATTCTTTTTGGCTCCTGAGTCCTCTGGTTTTTCTTACCTATTGCCATCCCTGGGGATCTGAAGCCAGACTTCCTGGGACAGAAGCTCAGAAGATAACCTAGGGATAGGCTTACGGCCTAGGGTCGTTTCAGCCCTGATCTGCCCACGCTGGGGCAAGCTCTGGGGCGCAGGGGATCGGAGTTAGGGCGTGGGTGAGGGTGAGAGTCAGGTCAGTGTTTGCAGGCAGGGGGCCGTCGAA
>NW_027407146.1:0-1529 GCF_003265705.2 Callorhinus ursinus | reverse complement strand
TCAAGTGGCAGGATATAAAATCAATGCACAGATATCAGTGGCATTCCTATACACCAACAACAAGACTGAAGAGAGAGAAATGAAGGAGTCAATCCCATTTACAATTGCACCCAAAACCATAAGATACCTAGGAATAAATCTAACCAAAGAGGCAAAGGATCTGTACTCAGAAAACTATAAAATACTCAAGAAAGAAATTGAAGAAGACACAAAGAAATGGAAAAACGTTCCATGCTCATGGATTGGGAGAACCAACATTGTGAAGATGTCAACGCTACCTAGAGCAATGTACACATTCACGGCAATCCCCATCAAAATACCATCCACCTTTTTCAAAGAAATGGAACAAATAATCCTAAAATTTGTATGGAACCAGAAGAGACCCCCAATAGCCAGAGGAATATTGAAAAAGAAAAGCAAAGCTGGCGGCAACACAATTCCAGACTTCCAGCTCTATTAAAAAGCTGTCAGCATCAAGACAGTATGGTACTGGCACAAAAACAGACACATAGATCAATGGAACAGAATCGAGAGCCCAGAAATGGACCCTCAACTCTATGGTCAACTTATTTTTGACAAAGACAGTCTCTTCAACAAATGGTGTTGGGAAAATTGGACAGCCACATGCAGAAGAATGAAACTGGACCATTTCCTTACACCACACACAAAAATAGACTCCAAATGGTTGAAAGACCTTAATGTGAGATAGCAGTCCATCAAAGTCCTAAAGGAGAACACAGGCAGCAACCTCTTCGACCTCAGCCGCAGCAAATTCTTCCTAGAAACATCGCCAAAGGCAAGGGAAGCAAGGGCAAAAAAGGACTATTGGGATTTCATCAAGATAAAAGCTTTTGCACAGCAAAAGAAACAGTCATCAAAACCAAAGACAACCGACAGAATGGGAGAAGATATTTACAAACGACATATCAGATAAAGGGCTCGTATCCAAAATCTATAAAGAACTTATCAACCTCACACCCAAAGAACAAATAACCCAATCAAGAAATGGGCAGAAGACATCCAAATGGCCGACAGACACATGGAAAAGTGCTCAACATCGCTGGGCATCAGGGAAATCCAAATCAAACCTCAGTGATCTACACCTCACACCCGTTAGAATGGCTAAAATTAAGTCAGGAAACGACAGATGTTGGCGGGGATGTGGAGAAAGGGGAACCCTCCTACACTGTTGGTGGGAATGCAAGCTGGTGCAACCACTCTGGAAAACAGTATGGAGGTTCCTCAAAAAGTTGAAAATAGAGCTACCATAAGATCCAGCAATTGCACTACTGGGTATTTACCCCAAAGATACAAATGTAGGGATCCGAAGGGGTACGTGCACCCCAATGTTTATAGCGGTAATGTCCACAATAGCCAAACTGTGGAAAGAGCCCAGATGTCCATCGACCGAGGAATGGATAAAGGAGAACTGGTATATATACACAATGGAATATTAGGCAGCCATCAAAAGAATGAGATCTTGTCATTTGCAACGACATGGATGGAACTGGAGGGGGTTATGCTGAGTG
>NW_027407145.1:0-1529 GCF_003265705.2 Callorhinus ursinus | reverse complement strand
AAGAAACTTTCCATCAGCTAAAAGGGATGGAGGCTTTGGTTCAGGAAGGACTTCACAACATGGGAAAGGACACATTCAAGAAATAAAATATATGCACATGCCATGGAAGGTGTGCATGCGATAAAGTCCATCTTCCTGTGTTCTATGGCACCTGAAGCCTGGTTTCTCTCAATGTCCCACCTCCCAGTTTCCCCAGGACTATGCTACTGATGGTGACAAATGAGCAGATATATTCTGACTCTCTTTGTGAGCTTTCCTCCCATGTATTGACTCAAGGCTATAACCAATTTGTCTGTACCCTGAGCCATGCTATAATAGATCATTTAACTAACAGGCTTTGAAATCACCTGGTGCCACCACGCAGCTAAAGACTGTATTTGATCTGAGGGAAGTGACAGCCAGAGCGTTTCCAGTATCTTGATGTTAAATCAATTTTATGTCACTTCAAAAACCTAGGGGACCCCCGTCATGGATGAACATGGTGACAGCATTCCCAAGGTCACAGGCAGACCCAAACAGGGACTGGCAGAGGGAGAGATTCTTCTGAAAGTAACTCCTGAAGAAGCATCAATGTCCCAGCAGATCCTCTCCTGCCTCCCAGACTAGAATCATCTCATTGCCACAGAAACACAGACCCCAGATGGGAAATAGGACTGTGTCCACAGCCTGATATTATTTCCACATAAATTTAAATTCATCAAATCTCTTAATGGACAGCGATTTGAATTATATGCTGGTCCCGTAATCTATTGCTCTAAATCATACTCTGGATTTCTGATAAGGGTTGCACCAAATTATTGTTATGGGCATTAAGCTTTTCCACAAAATGGGTTAACCTTGTTACGCCCATGTTCTTACAGCCATCGTCACAGAAACTTCATAATTTTAATTGTGTTTTATTTATATTCCCATGTTTGACATTGATCATTCAAAAACACCTATATAAAATAGCAACTTCACAGGGCAGAGAAACTCCCATATTGATGGGAGCAAAAATGTCCCTCTGCGTCATCTTCGCATTCATGGTTGTTATGGAAAGCAAATAAATAATACATTCTCTGAGATCCAGAGATACATCTCCAGGGTGAGAAGCAACTTTATTGTAATATCTGAAACTGGAAAGAATCCCGACCACAAACAACTATTTTAAAAAATAAAATCCTGATATATCGTTCATTTGAAAGTTGCCAACCATTAAAATGAGTGGTACTTGGGGTGACTGGGGGGCTGAGTTGTTAGGCGTCTGCCTTTGGCTCGGGTCATGGTCCCGGGGTCCTGGGATCGAGCCCAGCATAGGGCTCCCTGCTTGGCAGGGAGCCTGATTCTCCCTCTCTCCCTGCTTGTGTTACTTCTCTCGCTGTTTCTCTCTCTGTCAAGTAAATAAATAAAGTTTTGAAAAAATAAATAAAATAAGTAAAAAATAAAACCAGTGGTTCTTTCATATGATCTGTATTATATTATTTTTTTTTCAAAAATGCATTGCACTTTGACATTGTTTACTTAAAAAAATAAAGAAACATCTTTAAGAA
>NW_027407144.1:0-1529 GCF_003265705.2 Callorhinus ursinus | reverse complement strand
AGCTGGGGGTGGAACCCTCGTGGGACAGTGTGGTCTCAGGACCCTCAAGGTCACAAGAAGACCGGGGAGTGCCTGAGTGCGGCAGAGCTCCCAGGTATCGGAGCAGGGAAGCCGGCTGCAGAGACGGAGCCGAGGCGCGGGCTCTCAGCTCGGGGTGGCCATAAACTGTGATCCGCGGCCCACTCGGGCCACTGCTCCTCCAGCAGGGACCCAACAAGCGGCAGATCCGGGGAGAGTCCCCTTCCTCCCCCGGGAGGAGTGTCGCGGGAGCGCACCGCAGGGATCTGCTGGGTTTGGAGACTCCACACGGGGTCGGGTGCCAGACATAGAAACGCTCGGTCACAGGCCGGGTGAGCACGGAGTGCGGCTAGAGAAACGGGGAGACGGGAGTGACTGCTTTTCTCAGGGGGCGCACTGAGGAGCGGAGCCCCGAGTTCTCGGCTCCTGCGGGTGGAGATTGGGAGGCCACCATTTCCACTGTCCTCCTCCAAAGCCATAGGGAAAGCTTGCAAGAAACAAAAGCTCCTGAGAGCAAACCCGAGCAGCTTGCTTACCCGGACCGACAAGGGGGGGGGCAATTCCGCCTCCGGCAAAGACATTTGGGAACCACGGCAACAGGCCCCTCCCCCAGAAGATCAGCATGAACAGCCAGCAAGCCAAGACCAAGTTTACCGATCAAGGAGAATGGGAGAACTCCAGCGCTAGGGGAATACTGCACATAGAATTCATGGCTTTTTTTTACAATGATTCATTAGTTTTTCAAAGTTAATTTTTTTAACTGTTTTTTTTAATTTCTCTTTTTCCCTTTTTCAACCAACATCTTATCAATCCCTTTTTTTAAAGGGATTGTTATTATTCATTTTTAAAGTCGTAAATTATCCCTTCACACTAGTTACACTTATTTTTGGCATATATATATAAGTTGTTCTCTCTTTAAAATTTTGAGATACAGTTTCTTCTAACAGATCAAAATGTACCCTAAATCACTAGTGTATGGCTTTGTTCTAGTCTCCTGAATGATCACATTCTCTCCCTTTTTTTTAAAATCTTCTTCTTTCTTTTTTCAAACTTATCGTATCAATTCCTTTTATAAAATCTTTAATAATTTTCATCTTTACAGTCATCTACCATCCCTTCATTGTATCAACCCTTACTTTGTACATATATGTCTTTCTTCGTTTAAAATTTTAGCAGGCAATTTTTTCTAACAGACCCAAATACACCCAAAATCTAGTCTGTGGCACTGCTCTATGCACTAGCCTGATCATATTTGATCATATTCGGTTTTATTTTGTATTGTTCTGTTTTTGTTTTTAATCTTTTTCTTTTTCGTTTTTTTTTCTTTCTTTTCTCTTTCTTTTTTCTTTCTTTCCCTTTCTTTTCCCCTGGTTTCAGGTCTTTTCTGATTTGTATACAGTATATTTGCTGGGGACGTTGTTAACCTGTTAGCATTTTGTTCTCTCATTCACCTATTCTCCTCTGGACAAAATGACAAGATGAAAAAAATCACCTCAGCAAAAAGAACAAGA
>NW_027407143.1:0-1530 GCF_003265705.2 Callorhinus ursinus | reverse complement strand
AAAAAAAAAAAAAAAAAAAAAAAAAAAAAAAAAAGTCCTGGTCTCATATGGTTACATTCTAGTGTTGAGATTTTAAAGAAAAGTTGGGGGAGCGGAGCTAGATGGCGGAGGAGTAGGAGACCTGGATTTTGTCTGGTCTCAGGAATTCAGCTGAATAGGGATCAAACCATTCTGAACACCTACGAACTCAACAGGAGATCGAAGATAAGAATAGTAACAACACTCTGAACAGAAAAGCGACCACTTACTGGAAGGTAGGATGTGTGGAGAAGTGAATCCAAGGCGATATTCGGGAGGATAGACGGCGGGGGAGGGGGCCTCCGTCGGCCGCTTCTGGCAAGTGATAGAGCCGCGGAGCACAAAATCGGACCTTTTAGAAGTCGGCTCCGCTGAGGGACATCGCTCCAGTGGCTAAGCGGGGGGTGGAATCCTCACGGGACAGTGTGGTCTCAGGACCCTCGGGGTCACAGAAAGACCAGGGGTGCCTGAGTGCAGCAGAGCTCCCAGGTATCGGAGCGGGGAAGCCGGCTGCAGAGACGGAGCCAAGGCGCGGGCTCTCAGCTCGGGGTTGCCATAAACTGTGATCTTCGGGCCAGTCGGGCCACTGATCCTCCAGCAGGGACCCAACAGGTGGCAGAGATGGGGAGACTCCCCTTTTTCTCCCAGGAGGAGTGGTGCAGGAGCACACCGCAGGGATCTGCTGGGTTTGGAGACTCCACACAGGGTCGGGTGCCAGAGATAGAAATGCTCGGTCACAGGCCGGGTGAGCACGGAGTGCAGCCAGAGACCAGGGAGACGGGAGTGACTGCTTTTCTCTGGGGGCGCACTGAGGAGCGGGGCCCCGAGTTCTCAGCTCCTCCGGGTGGAGATTGGGAGGCCACCATTTTCACCCTGGTCCTCCAAAGCTGTGCCGGGAGCTTGCAGGGAACAAAAGCTCCTGAGATCAAACCCGAGCAGCTTGCTTAGCCCGGACCGACAAGGGCGGGGCAATTTCGCCTCCTGCAAAGACATTTGGGAACCACGGCAACAGGCCCCTCCCCCAGAAGATCAGCACGAACAGCCAGCAAGCCAAGACCAAGTTTACCGATCAAGGAGAACAGGAGAACGCCAGCGCTAGGGGAATACTGCACATAGAATTCATGGGGTTTTTTTACCATAATTCATTAGTTTTTCAAAGTTAATTTTTTAACTGTTTTTTTTTGAATTTTTCTTTTTCCCTTTTTCAAACAACATCCTATCAATCCCTTTTTTAAAGAAAAAAACATTTTTTTATTTTTCATTTTTAGAGTCATATTTTTATCCCTTCATAGTAAATACCCTTATTTTTGCCATATATATAAAAGTTGTTCTCTCTTTAAAATTTTGAGATACAATTTCTTCTAACAAATCAAAATATACCCTAAATCACTAGTGCATGGCTTTGTTCTATTCTCCTGCCTGATTATATTCTCTCCCTTTCTTTTTCTTTTTCTTTTTTCTTTTTCTTTTTAACTCTTCTTTCTTTTTAAAAACAACTTCTTATCTTATACT
>NW_027407142.1:0-1530 GCF_003265705.2 Callorhinus ursinus | reverse complement strand
TCTCTCCCTACGTCCCAGGCTCCAGGCCCCAGGGATTGGGGCCACCTGAGCAATACCAGAGGACTCAGCCTGACACCGCAAAGGAAAATGCGCCATTTGGCACTCCGAAAGCACTGGGAGGAGAACCTTACATGCCGTGCGCCTTGGCCCTAACCCCAAGCCTAGATTGGCTCCGGAGTGCTTTGTTCCCGGAGGTCTCGCCCCAGAGCCCCAAAGGCAAGGGACACCTAAGCAATACCAGAGGACTGAGCTTGACACCCCGTGAGAAACCCCACCGTTTGGAAGTCAGGAAAGGATTCACAGCACGAGAACGCTGCATTCCCATCCCAGCGCACACACCGTTTGGAACTCGGGAAAGAATTCACAGCAGGAGAACGCTGCATTCCAATCCCAGCGCACCCACACTTTCAGCGGTCCCGCGGCCGAAAAGAAGAGCAAGACACTCACACGGACCCACGCCTTCAACCCTCACCCCCAGGAACCTCGACGCAGTGCTGGGATGTCAGGTCTCCCGTGCCCCTATGTGCTAACCCGCACACTCGGTTGGCTTGTGAGGGGTCAGTCCTCAGAGCCTGGCTCCATAGCCCCACAGATTCGGGACACCCGAGCAATAGCGAGTGACTCAGGCTGCCACCGAGAAGGGAAATGCGCCATTTGCTCCTCGGGAAAGCATTCAGAGCAGGAGAATTCTGAATGCCTATCCCAAGGAATCCACAAATTTGTGCCCTCTAGCGGCAAACACTGAGCCTGGCGCTCAACCTGACCCAGGCCCTCAAGACACACTCCCAGGGCAGCAGGCCATAGTGCTGCCACGTTGGGCCGGCCATGCCCCGGGTCCTCACACTATCCCTCTCTGCTTCTGAGGGCTCTGGCCCCAGAGGCCTGGCTCTAAAGCCACAGGGATTGGGGGCACCTGAACAATACTGGCGGATTCAGCCTGCCTCCCAGAAGGAAACCACACCATTGGGAAATGGGGGCAAAGCGTTCTGAGTAGAACTCTGCATGTACATCCCACCGAAATGCCACATTCAACGGCCCCGTGCCCACAAACCCTGAGACTGAGATTCACCCAGACCCACGCCCCCCACTCAGATCCCCAGCCCCCTCAAGCTGGCCCCAACGTGGCCAGATCAGTGTTCCAATGACCCTAGGCTCTAGGTCTATCCCTAGGTTGGCTTCTAAGTTTCTGGATCTAGAAGACTGGCTCCAAAGCCCCAGGGATGGCAATAAATGAGCAACACCAGAGGACCCACCTTGCCAAAAACAATTCAAACACCCTACTTGCAACTCCCGCGAGGTTTCAGAACAGGACAACTCTGAATGCCCATCCCAACCAACGCACAAATTTGGCGCCCTCTGGCGGCCCACCCTGAGCCTGACGCAACGTGCCCCACGCCCTCAAGACAAAACACCCAGAGCAGGTTCCAGTGCTTACACGTCAGCCCTCCCGTGCCCCGAGGCCCTAACCGTCACCCTAGACGCTTTGGAGGGTCTGTCCCCAGGGGCTTGACTCCAAAGCCCTAGGCATTT
>NW_027407141.1:0-1530 GCF_003265705.2 Callorhinus ursinus | reverse complement strand
GAGGATATCCCTCTTCCTCTGGAGCTGGGGAAGGCAGCCACCGTCCTGGGGCAGGACCGGGTCTAGGAGTGTGTTCTTTCCCAAGCCCCTGCCTTCGGTGGGTGTTGCTATGCCTAAAAAAGACCACTCCGCCCCAGAGTCAGGAGCAGTGACAGCCTGTGTCCAACCCTAGCCCAGGACCACGACCCGAAACCATCCTGGTTTGGGAGGACAGGTCTCCTGCAGGAGCAGGGAGGGGACTGGCCCCTCTCTCCTCCCCAGCTCCAGTATGCCCGGGACCTGGAAGGGCTCTTCATCTGAAGAGGAGTCTTGGAGAACAAGTGTATCTCGTCAGCCCAGCAAGTGAAATAACCAAAGCCCAACGCTCCGGTTCTAACGGAAGCAGAATTTCAATGTACTGTTTGGGGCAAGCCTCCTCCCCTCTTATGTGGCCTTGGGGGTCCCTAAGCAAAGCCTTCTTTCGTCTCCTTCCATCAGAGAGAGGAGCTGGCCCCATGTCCCGCGGTCCCCACCGTGTCCCAGTGCTGCGAAAGAGCCACACGCCGGGGCCTGGTGCCAGGAGTATGGTCGCCCACTGCTCCCGGGCTCCCAGACAGTGGCGCGGCGGCTGCATGGAACAGCTAAATTGCTTTTGGGGAAAGGGGTGCTCACTGCCCACGCCGCTCACCTTCCCCCTCTGCACTCTGCCATCCAGGCTTGGTGCCAGGCTTACGTCAATCACCAGCACTCCACATGTTCCCGCCATGGGAGGGATCATTCAACATCACCCCATTGCACAGAGGAGGAGAGCGACGCCCAGCGAGGGGAGGTAAAATGGCTCCCGGTCCCAGAGCTGGTCAGCAGAGAACCTGGAAAGGCAGCCCTCCAGAGCCCCTGCTTGACCAGCCAGAATCTCCCTCAGCTGAAAGTGAGCCCTCGCCTGCCTGAGCAGGCACGCCCTGGCCCCTGACCTTCATCATGGCCTGTTCTTGAACGTGAAGGTGAGCTGGCCGACTAGGACGGGGAGTTCAGCTGCATGGACAGGCTGTAGCTACAGGACAGAGTGACAGATCTGAGCTAGCAGGAGCCACACTCTGGTCTCCCTCCCGCAGCCAGACCAGGATTTGGAATCTCGGTGCCCGAGGGGCCAGCACAGAACACGGTCTGCACTGACCAGGGATCCATGGCCCCCAGGGAGAGTCCACGCTGCCCTCTCCCCGCTCCTGCCTGGCCACACCTCTCTTCACTGTGGGGCTGCAGGACCCGGAACCTGGCCCCATAGGGACGGGGGGACAGTCCGGGTTGATGGTCAGGGTTCCCCAAGGAACCCAGGGCGTTGTCAGGGCACGGGGAATAGACAGGGTCTGGGTTCCGTTGTCTACCACAAGCCTGGGCACTTGGGAGTAGGAAGAGATACCCACCCCCATGTCCGGAGGGCTATAGCACAAAAGGCCTCAGCTTACTCTGCTGTCACTTGGGCTGCAAAGATGCAGTGTCCCAAGGGTCCCACAGGCTTGTAGAAGTGCCTGTTGGCCTTGCATATCCATCCCG
>NW_027407140.1:0-1530 GCF_003265705.2 Callorhinus ursinus | reverse complement strand
TTATAAAATCTTTTATAATTTTCATCTTTACAGTCATCTTCCATCCCATCATTGTATCAACCCTTATTTTGTACATATATGTCTTTCTTCCTTTAAAACTTTAGGAGGCACTTTTTTCTAACAGACCAAAATACACCCAAAATCTAGTGTGTGGCACAAACCTATGCACTAGCCTGATAATATTTGATCATATTCGGGTTTTTTTGTATTGTTCTGTTTTTGTTTTTAATCTTTTTCTTTTTTTTTCTTTCTTTCTTTTCTCTTTCTTTTTTCTTCCTTTCCCTTTCTTTTCCCCTGGTTTCAGGTCTTTTCTGATTCGTATAGAGTATATTTGCTGGGGACGTTGTTAACCTGTTAGCATTTTGTTCCCTCATTCATCTATTCTCCTCTGGACAAAATGACAAGATGAAAAAAATCACCTCATCAAAAAGAACAAGAGATAGTGCCGCAGCCAGGGACCTTCTCAATACGGATATTAGTACAATGTCAGACCTAGAGTTCAGAATCATGACTTTAAAGATACTAGCTGGGCTTGAAAAAAGCGTGGAAGTTATTAGAGAAACCTTTCTGGAAAATAAAAGAACTAAAATATAACCAAGTCGAAATCAAAAAGTCTATTAATGAGGTGCAATAAAAAATGGGGGCACTAACTGCTAGGATAAATGAGGCAGAAGAGAGAATCAGCGATATAGAAGACCAAATGATGGAAAATAAAGAGGCTGAGAAAAAGAGAGAGAAACAACTACAGGATCACGAGGGTAGAATTCGAGAGATAAATGATACGATAAGATGAAACATTAGAATAATTGGGATCCCAGGAGAAGAAGAAAGAGAGAGAGGGGCAGAAGGTATATTGGAGCAAATTATAGCAGAGAACTTCCCTAATGTGAGGAAGGAAACAGGCATCAAAATCCAGGAGGCACAGAGAACCCCTCTCAAAATCAATAAAAATAGGCCAACACCCCGACATCTAATAGTAAAACTTACGAGTCTCAGAGACAAAGAGAAAATCCTGAAAGCAGCTCGGGAGAAGAGATATGTAACCTACAATGGTAGAAATATTAGACTGGCAACAGACCTATCCACAGAGACCTGGCAGGCCAGAAAGGACTGGCATGATATCTTCAGAGCACTAACCGAGAAAAATATGCAGCCAAGAATACTATATCAGGCAGGCTCTCATTGAAAATTGAAGGAGAGATAAAAAGCTTCCAGGACAAACAAAAACTAAAGGAATTTGCAAACATGAAACCAGCCCTCCAAGAAATATTGAAAGGGGTCCTCTAAGCAAAGAGAGAGACAAAAAGCAGCACAGATCAGAAAGAAACAGAGACAATATACAGTAACAGTGACCTTACAGGCAATACAATGGCACAAAATTCATACCTTTCAATAGTTACCCTGAATGTAAATGAGCTAAATGTCCCAATCAAAAGACACAGACTATCAGATTGGATTAAAAAACAAGACCCATCAATATGCTGTCTGCAAGAGACTCATTTTAGACCCAAAGACACCCCCAGATTGAAA
>NW_027407139.1:0-1531 GCF_003265705.2 Callorhinus ursinus | reverse complement strand
ACCGTCATTCTAGGGGGAGAGGAGCACAGAAAATTGGTCTCATTTCTCTCAGGTGGGATGGTCCTTCAGCTGTTGATCTGAATCACTAACCACCGCCGTTACATCTGTGCCCGTAAAGCACTGCAAGTGAATAAAGGTAACAATGGTAACAGAGATAGAGAATACTTATTCTTCTGTATTCCTCTGTGTTAGGCCCTGTTGTGAGCTGTAAGGGGCAGAGCCAAGCATGGAGGCATGAGGGGTTCGGATACGCCCCAATCACGGAGAGCTTGGAAGCACAGGTTTTGGAGCCGCAAAGACAAGGCCTTGAAATCTGGTTCCAAACATTATCTGTGTCTCTAAGACTCAGAGGCCTATCAGGATCCTAGCCCACTGAGGTGTTCAAACTGATAAAGGGTGTAGAATACTCTAATGCTTATGCCAGTAGCAGGCACAGAGCAGCTCCTCAATCAACTCCTGATGATAATCATGAGGATGACAATTGCGTTGGTGTTCCATCCCCAGCACTAGCGATAACAATAACCAATACTTTTATGATATTAATCCCAAAGACTCGTACTGCACTTATTCCATGCCAGGAACCATGGTTTACATTGACTTTGGAAATGGGTTCCATTGACTAATTCACTAAATCCCCAAAACAAGCCTATATAGGTCCTATTTGCAGGTCCATCTCTCAGGTGAGAATTCTGAGGCATGGCGATGACCTCTCTTGCTCAAGGTCACGCAGCTGGAAGTGCAATAAGAGGAATGACAACCTGTACTCTGAACCAGTCTAGAAGAGGCCCGTTACCAACGTTAAATCTGCGCCATAACCCTAAGGGTTTGCTGTTCTCCCCACTTGACAGATGGAGAGACTGAAGTTCAGGCCCAGGGCGGAGGCCGAACTCACCTGGCCTCCCCAATGGGAGGAAGCAGGACTTGGCAGTCGGCTCGGCCTCCAGGTCCTGGGCTGCCCCTTCTGTCCCCCGTGGATACCAGGATGACGGGCACCTTTTCCTCGGAAACGCAGCATGCTAGGGTTCTAACGACGCCGCTGCCCCCGTGTCCCTCTGCTCCCAGCCATACCGCCACTGCCCCTGGCTGCCGCCACTGACACCCGTTGCCCCTCGCAGACGACGCTGCCGACCGCCGCCGCCGCCGCCGCCCCACGCTGCAGCCCTCTGCCTGCTGACACTGCTCCTACCACCACCGGGCCCGCTGCCCCCGCCAGCTGCTGCCCCAGCCACTTGCCTGCCGCCTGCCGCCCTTGCCTGCATCCCCTGCTTCTGCCTCCCTGCCCGCACCCCCTGCTGCTGCTTACTGCTGCATGCCGCCGCCACCGGCAGCCACCGCCTGCCACCTCCTCTGCTGCCACCACCCTCAGCTACCTAACCTTGACGATGCCTGACAACGCTGCCTGCCTACCGCCGCCACCTGCTGCCGCTGACCCCCTGCAGCCCGCTGCCCCCACCGCCGGCCGCCACCCCCTGACCCCGCCACCTGCCTGCCGCCGATTCTTGCCGCCACCACCTGTCGCCATCTGCCGCTG
>NW_027407138.1:0-1531 GCF_003265705.2 Callorhinus ursinus | reverse complement strand
AGCGGGAGACGAACCATGAGACGGTACGGACTCCAAGAAATGGAGGGGTTTAGAGAGGAGGGGTGGATGGATGAGTTAACCCAGTGGTGTGTATAAGGACGGCACGTATCGCATGGAGTACTGGGTGTTCTAGGAAAACAAGGAACCAGGGAACCCAGATCCAAAACGAATGAAATACTGTATGGTGAGTAACAGTACAATTTATTAAAAGAACAAGAAAGCGCTTCTCTCTTCATGACACAAGATGGTCGTTGAAATATGCATTCCCTCAGAGTGTGATATCTGAGAGTGAAGTAGTTGGCACCTTCCATTGGCTTCCACGCATACGTTTGTAAGCATCCTCTCTTCCCGAAACGAGAATGCTTCATGAAAAAAAAAAAAACAGGATTGCAAACCACGAAGGTTGTCTACCAAACTCATGACCCCAGTGTAACTAAAGGAAAGATACCTCTGTCGTATCCCGACCTCACGTGAGCCTTGGGATCATCTCACAAGATTGAGATTTCACTCCAAATCTCATGAGATCTCGGAATATAGGCCAGTTTTCACTCCACATCGCCTGAGGTCACAATGAGATCGGGCGAGATTTCACTACAATTCTCGTGAGATAGCAGGGACCTTGGGCGAGATTTCCCTGCAACGCTTGTGCTATCTCTTGACTTTGGGTGAGCTTTTACTCCCAGTCTGGTGAGGTCTCCTCCCAAACGTGGAGACGTCAGTGCCCATCTCATGAGATCTCATGCATATTGAGCGAGATTTCAATCTCAATCTCGTGAGATCTCATGGATATCGGGCGAGATTTTACTCTAAATCTCGTGAGATCTCATCCAATCCCTGCAGACCTCAGTCCAAATCTCGTGCAATCTCATGGACTTTGGGCAAGGTTTCAATCAAATCTCATGAGGGATCAAGGACACGGGCGAGATGTCACTCCAATCTCGTGAGATATCAGGGACCTTGGGCGAGATTTCACTCCAACTCTCGTGTGATCTCCTGGAATTCTAGAATATTTTCCTCCCAGTCTCGTGAGATCTCATCCGAACCTTGGAGACTTTAGGCCAAATCTCGTGAGATCTCGTGGATATTGAGTGAGATTTCAATCTGAATCCCACGGGATCGCATGGGCATTGGGTGAGATTTTATTCCGAGTCTCGTGAGATCTCATCCAAAACGTGCAGTCCTCAGTCCAAATCTCATGAGATCTCATGGCCTTTGGTCGAGATTTCACTCCAAATCTCGTGAGGTCACAATGACGTAGGGAGAGATTTCACTCCAAATCTCGTGAGATCCTTTGGAATTCGGGGATCAATTCCTGCAAGTGTCGTGAGATCTCCTCCAATGCTTGGAGACTTCAGTCCAAATCTCATGAGATCTCAGGATATTGAGGGAGAATTCACTGTATATCTCGTGAGAAATCATGGACATCAGGCGACATGAGTCCAACACTCGTGCGATCCTATGGACATCGGGTGAGAATTCATTCCAATCTCGTGATATGTCATGGACATTGGACCTGATTTCACTCCACATT
>NW_027407137.1:0-1531 GCF_003265705.2 Callorhinus ursinus | reverse complement strand
TTGCCCTAACAGTAAAACTCGGATTGTCCCCATTCCACTTGAGTTCCGGAAGTAACACAAGGAATTTTGTCATCTTCAGGCCTAATCTTGCTAACGTGACAAAAATATCACACCACTAGCCATTCTATGTGAATTTCACCATCCATCAACTCCACCCTATTAATAGCAATAGCCCTTACATCCATACTCCTAGGAGGTTGACGAGGACTTCACCAAACTCAAATATGAAAAATCTTAGCCTACTCATCAATTGCCCATAGGATGAATAGCAGCCATTAGAGTGTATAACCCCATGGTGACCCTTAACTTGACAGTTGACATCATAAAAACACTCACTACATTCATATTATTTATATAAAATGCATCCACAACAACACTACCATTATCCCACACATGAAGTAAACTACCACGTATTACCTCACTAACCTTCATATTAATACTATCACTGGGAGGCCTCCCCCACTTTCAGGTTTCATCCCCAAATGAATAATCATTCAAGAAATAAAAAATGATAGAATTATTATCCCAGCACTAAGAGCTATTACAGCATCACTAAACCTGTTTCTACATTCAACTATGCTACACTACAGCACTAACTATATTCCCTTTAATGAGCAATATAAAACGACAATTTGAAAATAGAAAAAAGATAACCTTCTTACCGTCACTGATTTTAATCTCAACCATATTGCTCCCACTAACCCTACTAGTATCAATTCTGGACTAGAGGTTTAGGCTAAGAAGACCAAGGGCCTTCAAAGCGCTAAGTATTATCAAACTCCCGAACTCAAATTTAAGGACTGCAAGAATCTATCTTACATCAGTGGAATGCAGATTAAACACTTTAATTGAGCTAAGCCCTTACTAGATCGGTGGGCTTCCATCCTGTGAAATCTTAGTTAACAGGTAAATACCCTAATCAGCTGGCTTCAATCTACTTCTCCCATCGTAGGGGAGAAATGACAGAAGAAGCCCCAGTGGAATTGAAGCTGCTGCTTTGATTCACTGTGATATTACACCACAGAGCTTGGCAGGAAGAGGGCTAAACTTCTGTTCTTAGATTTGTAGTCTAATGCTTTTCTAGCCATTTTATCGATGTTCATATATCGTTGATTAGTTCCCACAAACCATAACCCTGGCACTGTTTAAGTCTTATCTGGTGTGTGGGCTGGCATGGTAGGTGCCACTCTTAGTCTCCTAATCCGTGCTGAATTATTTCAGCCCCATGCTCTACTAGGAGACGACCAAGTTTATCATGGAATCTAACTGCCCATGCACATGAAATAATTTTCTTTGTAGTTCTACTGATTGGTGGTTTTGGAAATCGACTAGGCCCTCGAATAACTGGTGCTCCAGATGTAGCATTCATCAAATAAGATAACCTTCTGTTTACTCCCACCATCTTTTCTGCTATTACTTGCCTCTTCTATGGTGGAAGCAGGTGCCAGAACCGGATGAACTGTCTACCCTCTTCTGGCCGGCCATCTAGCTCACACAGGATCACCCGTGGATCTAACAATTTTCTCACTAC
>NW_027407136.1:0-1531 GCF_003265705.2 Callorhinus ursinus | reverse complement strand
ATGGTAAATGGTTTTCCACCCCCTCACTTTCAATCCGGGGGTGTCTTTGGGTCTCAAATGAGTCTCTTGCAGACAGCATATGGATGGGTCTTGTTTTTTAATCCAATCTGATAGTCTGTGTCTTTTGATTGGGGCATTTAGCCCATTTACATTCAGGGTAACTATTGAAAGGTATGAATTTAGTGCCATTGTATTGCTTGTAAGGTGACTGTTAACTGTATGTTGTCTGTGTTCCTTTCTGATCTATGCTGCTTTTAGGCTCTCTCTTTGCTTAGAGGACCCCTTTCAATATTTCTTGGAGGGCTGCTTTCGTGTTTGCAAATTCCTTTAGTTTTTGTTTGTTCTGGAAGCTTTTTATCTCTCCTTCTATTTTCAATGACAGCCGAGCTGGATATAGTATTCTTGGCTGCATATTTTTCTCGTTTAGTGCTCTGAAGATATCTTGCCAGTCCTTTCTGGCCTGCCAGGTCTCTGTTGATAGGTCTGTTGCCAATCTAATATTTTTACCATTGTAGGTTACATATCTCTTCTCCCGAGCTGCTTTCAGGATTTTCTCTTTGTCTCTGAGACTCGTAAGTTTTACTATTAGATGTCGGGGTGTTGACCTATTATTATTGATTTTGAGAGGGGTTCTCTTTGCCTCCTGGATTTGATGCCTGTTTCCTTCCTCACATTAGGGAAGTTCTCTGCTATTATTTACTCCAATATACCTTCTGCCCCTCTCTCTCTCTCCTTCTTCTGGGATCCCAATTATTCTGATGTTGTTTCGTCTTATCATATCACTTATCTCTTGAATTCTGCCCTCGTGATCCTGTAGTTGTTTCTCTCTCTTTTTCTCAGCCTCTTAATTTGCCATCATTTGGTCTTCTATATCACTGATTCTCTCTTCTGCCTTATTTATCTTAGCATTTAGTGCCCCCATTTTTGATTGCACCTCATCAATAGCCTTTTTGATTTCGACTTGGTTAGATTTTAGTTCTTTTATTTCTCCAGAAAGGGTTTCTCTAATAACTTCCATGCTTTTTTCAAGCCCAGCTAGTATCTTTAAAGTCATGATTCTGAACTCTAGGTCCGACATCGTACTAATGTCCGTATTGAGTAGGTCCCTGGCTGACGGTACTACCTCTTGTTCTTTTTGCTGAGGTGATTTTTTTCGTCTTGTCATTTTGTCCACAGGAGAATAGATGAATGAGAGAACAAAATGCTAATAGGTTTACAACATCCCCAGCAAATATACTGTATACAAATCAGAAAAGACCTGAAACCAGGGGAAAAGAAAGGGAAAGAAAGAAAAAAGAAAGAGAAAAAAAAGAAAAAAAAGATAGATAACAACAAAAACAGAACAATACAAAAAAGCAGAATATGATCAAATATGATCAGGCTAGTGCATAGATTAGTGCCACACACTAGATTTTGGGCGTATATTGGTCTGTTAGAAAAAAGTGCCTCCTAAATTTTAAAGGAAGAGAAACATATATGTACAAAATAAGGGTTGATACAATGAAGGGATGGAAGATGATTGTAAAGATGA
>NW_027407135.1:0-1532 GCF_003265705.2 Callorhinus ursinus | reverse complement strand
AAAAAAAAACAGTTAAAAAAGTTAACTTTGAAAAACTAATGAATTATGGTAAAAAAGCCATGAATTCTATGTGCAGTATTCCCCTAGCGCTGGAGTTCTCCCGTTCTCCTTGATCGGTAAACTTGGTCTTGGCTTGCGGGCTGTTCGTGCTAATCTGGGGGAGGGGCCTGTTGCCGTGGTTCCCAAATGTCTTTGCCGGAGGCGGAATTGCCCTGCCCTTGTTGGTCCAGGCTAAGCAAGCTGCTCCGGTTTGCTCTCAGGAACTTTTGTTCCCTGCAAGCTCTCGGTACAGCTTTGGAGGACCAGGGCGAAAATGGTGGCCTCCCAATCTCTGCCCCGAGGAGCTGAGAACTCGGGGCCCTGCTCCTCAGTGCGCCCCCAGAGAAAAGCAGTCACTCCCGTCTTCCCGGTCTCCGGCGCACTCCGTGCTCACCCGGCCTGTGACCGAGCATTGCTATCTCTGGCACCCAACCCCGTGTGGAGTCTCCAAACCCAGCAGATCCCTGCGGTGCGCTCCCGCGCCGCTCCTCCCGGAGGAGGGAGGGGAGTCTCCCCAGATCTGCCGCTTGTTGGGTCCCTGCTGGAGGAGCAGTGGCCCAACTGGGCCACGGATCACAGTTTATGGCAACCCCGAGCTGAGAGCCCCCGCCTCGGCTCCGTCTCTGCAGCTGGCTTCCCCGCTCCGATACCTGAGAGCTCTGCCACACTCAGGCACCCCCGGTTTTTCTGTGACCCCAGGGGTCCTGAGACCACACTGTCCCGCGAGGGTTCCACCCCCCGCTTAGCCACTGGAGCGACGTCCGTCAGCGGAACCGACTTCCAAAAGTTCCGATTTTGTGCTCCGCGGCTCCACCACTCACCAGAAGCGGCCGACGGAGGCCCCCTCCCTCGCCGTCTATCCCCCCGAATATCGCCTCGGCTTCACTTCTCCGCACGTCCTACCTTCCAGAAAGTGGTCGCTTTTCTGTTCCGAGTGTTGTTACTATTCTTATCTTCGATCTTCTGTTGCGTTCGTAGGTGTTCAGAATGGTTTGATCCCTATTCAGCTGAATTCCTGAGACCAGACGAAATCGAGGTCTCCTACTCCTCCGCCATCTTGCTCTAATCTCCTCTTGGTTTTCTATTGTCTTCTATTGATCTGTCTGTCTACTTTTCTGCCAGTACCATACTGTCTTTATCACTACAGCTTTGTGACATAACTTGAAGTAGAGATTGTGAGGCCTCTCGCTTTGTTTTTCTTTTTCAGGGTTGCTTTGGCTAGGTCTTTTGTGGTTCCATACAAATTTTAGAATTGTTTGTTCTAGCTCTGTGAAAAATGTTGTTGGTTTTTTGATAGGGATTGCATTAAATATATAGATTACCTAGGGTCGTATAAACACTTTAACAATATTTCTTCTTCCAATTCATGAGCAAGGAACGTTTTTCCGTTTTTTTGTGTCCCCTTCAATTTCTTTTTTTTTTTAAAGATTTTGTTTATTTATTTGAGAGAGAGAGAGCACAAATGGGGGGAGGGGCAGAGGGAGAGGGAGGAG
>NW_027407134.1:0-1532 GCF_003265705.2 Callorhinus ursinus | reverse complement strand
ACTGTTCTTTTGGTTTCTATTTCATTGATTTCTGCTCTGATCTTTATCATTTCTCTTCTCCTGCTGGGTTTAGGCTTTATTTGCTGTTCTTTCTCCAGCTCCTTTAGGTGTAGGGTTAGGTTGTGTATTTGAGACCTTTCTTCTTTCTTGAGAAAGGCTTGTATTGCTATATACTTTCCTCTCAGGACTGCCTTTGCTGTATCCCAACGATTTTGGACAGTTGTATTTTCATTTTCATTGGTTTCCATGAATTTTTTTAATTCTTCTTTAATTTCCTGGTTGACCCATTCATTCTTTAGTAGGATGCTCTTTAGCCTCCATGTATTTGAGTTCTTTCCGACTTTCCTCTTGTGATTGAGTTCTAGTTTCAAAGTACTGTGGTCTGAAAATATGCAGGGAATGATCCCAATCTTTTGGTACCGGTTGAGACCTGATTTGTGACCTAGGATGTGATCGATTCTGGAGAATGTTCCATGGGCACTAGAGAAGAATGTGTATTCCGTTGCTTTGGGACGGAATGTTCTGAATATGTCTGTGAAGTCCATTTGGTCCAGTGTGTCATTTAAAGTCTTTATTTCCTTGTTGATCTTTTGCTTAGATGATCTGTCCATTTCAGTCAGGGGGGTGTTAAAGTCCCCCACTATTATTGTATTGTTGTCAATGTGTTTCTTCGCTTTTGTAATTAATTGCTTTATATAACTGGCTGCTCCCATGTTCGGGGCATAGATATTTACAATTGTTAGATCTTCTTGTTGGATAGAACCTTTAAGTAGGATATAGTGTCCTTCCTCATCTCTTATTACAGTCTTTGTTTTTAAAATCTGATTTGTCTGATATAAGGATTGCCACCCAAGCTTTCTTTTGGTGTCCATTAGCATGGTAAATGGTTTTCTACCCCCTCACTTTCAATCTGGGGGTGTCTTTGGGTCTAAAATGTGTCTCTTGCAGACAGCATATGGATGGGTCTTGTTTTTTAATCCAATCTGAAAGCCTGTGTCTTTGATTGGGGCATTGAGCCCATTTATATTCATGGTAACTATTGAAAGATATGAATTTAGTGCCATTTTATTGCCTGTAAGGTGACTGTTACTGTATGTTGTCTGTGTTCCTTTCTGATCTTTGCTGCTTTTAGGCTCTCTCTTTGCTTAGAGGACCCCTTTCAATATTTCTTGGAGGGCTGGTTTCGTGTTTGCAAATTCCTTTAGTTTTTGTTTGTTCTGGAAGCTTTTTATCTCTCCTTCTATTTTCAATGACAGCCTAGCTGGATATAGTATTCTTGGCTGCATATTTTTCTCGTTTAGTGCTCTGAAGATATCATGCCAGTCCTTTCTGGCCTGCCAGGTCTCTGTGGATAGGTCTGTTGCTAATCTAATATTTTTACCTTTGTAGGTTACATATCTCTTCTCCCGAGCTGCTTTCAGGATTTTCTCTTTGTCTCTGAGACTCGTAAGTTTTACTATTAGATGTCGGGTTGTTGACCTATTTTTATTGATTTTGAGAGGGGTTCTCTGTGCCTCCTGGATTTTGATGCC
>NW_027407133.1:0-1532 GCF_003265705.2 Callorhinus ursinus | reverse complement strand
TTTGCTGTGCAAAAGCTTTTTATCTTGATGAAATCCCAATAGTTCATATTTGCCCTAGCTTCCCGTGCCTTTGGCGATGTGTCTAGGAAGAAGTTGCTGTGGCTGAGGTCGAAGAGGTTGCTACCTGTGTTCTCCTTTAGGATTTGGATGGACTCCTGTCTCACGTTTAGGTCTTTCACCCATTTGGAGTCTATTTTTGTGTGTGGTGTAAGGAAATGGTCCAGTTTCATTCTTCTGCATGTGGCTGTCCAATTTTCCCAACACCATTTGAAGAGACTGTCTTTTTTCCATTGGACATTCTTTCCTGCTTTGTCAAAGATGAGTTGACCATAGAGTTAAGGGTCCATTTCTGGGCTCTCTATTCTGTTCCATCGATCTGTGTGTCTGTTTTTGTGCCAGTACCATACTGTCTTGATGATGACAGCTTTGTAATAGAGCTGGAAGTCCAGAATTGTGATGCCGCCAGCTTTGCTTTTCTTTTTCAACATTCCTCTGGCTATTCGGGGTCTTTTCTGGTTCCATACAAATTTTAGGATTATTTGTTCCATTTCTTTGAAAAAAGTGGATGGTATTTTAATGGGGATTGCATTGAATGTGTAGATTACTCTAGGTAGCACTGACATCTTCACAATGTTTGTTCTGCCAATCCATGAGCATGGAACGTTTTTCCATTTCTTTGTGTCTTCTTCAATTTCTTTCCTGAGTATTTTATAGTTTTCTGAGTACAGATCCTTTGCCTCTTTGGTTAAATTTATTCCTAGGTATCTTATGGTTTTGGGTGCAATTGTAAATGGGATCGACTCCTTGATTTGTCTCTCTTCTGTCTTGTTGTTGGTGTATAGGAATGCCACTGATTTCTGTGCATTGATTTTATATCCTACTACTTTACTGAATTCCTGTATGAGTTCTAGCAGTTTTGGGGTGGAGTCTTTTGGGTTTTCCACATACAGTATCATATCATCGGCAAAGAGTGAGAGTTTGACTTCTTTGCCGATTCGGATGCCTTTTATTTTTTTGTGGTCTGATTGTTGTGGCTAGGAATTCTAATACTATGTTGAATAGCAGTGGTGAGAGTGGACATCCCTGCCGTGTTCCTGACCTTAGGGGAAAAGCTCTCAGCCTTTCCCCATTGAGAATGATACTCGCTGTAGGTTTTTCATAGATGGCTTTTATGATATTGAGGTATGTACCCTCTATCCCTATACTCTGAAGAGTTTTGATCAAGAAAGGATGCTGTACTTTGTCAAATGCTTTTTCTGCATCTATGGAGAGGATCATATGATTCTTGTTCTTTCTTTTGTTAATGTATTGTATCACGTTGATTGATTTGTGGATGTTGAACCAGCCTTGCAGCCCAGGGATAAATCCCACTTGGTCGTGGTGAATAATCCTTTTAATGTATTGTTGGATCCTATTGGCTAGTATTTTGGTAAGAATTTTTGCATCCATGTTCATCAAGGATATTGGTCTGTAATTCTCCTTTTTGATGGGGTCTTTGTCTGGTTTTGGGATCAAGGTAATGGTGGCCTCAT
>NW_027407132.1:1288-1532 GCF_003265705.2 Callorhinus ursinus | reverse complement strand
ATTGAAGCACTCATCAGAAATCTCCCAAGAAACAAAAGCCCAGGCCCAGATGGCTTCCCAGGGGAATTCTATCAGCCATTTCAAGAAGAATTAATACCTATTCTCCTGAAACCGTTCCAAAAAATAGAAATGGAAGGAAAACTTCCAAACGCATTTTATGAGGCCACCATTACCTCGATCCCCAAACCAGACAAAGACGCCATCCAAAAGGAGAATTACAGACCAACATCCTTGATGAACATGG
>NW_027407132.1:0-1278 GCF_003265705.2 Callorhinus ursinus | reverse complement strand
CTCTTCAGAGCATAGGGATAGAGGGTACACACCTCAATATCATAAAATCCATCGACGAAAAACCTCCAGCGAATATCATTCTCAATGGAGAAAAGCTGAGAGTTTTTCCCCTACGGTCAGGAACGTGGCAGGGATGTTCACTCTCACCACTGCTATTTAACATAGTATGAGATGTCCTAGCCACAGCAATCAGACCACAAAAAGAAATCAAAGGCATCCAAATCGGCAAAGAGGAAGTCAAACTCTCTCTCTTTGCAGATGATATGATACTTTATGTGGAAAACCAAAAGACTCCACCCCAAAACTGCTAGAACTCATACAGGAATTCAGTCAAGAAGAAGGCTATCAAACCAATGCACAGAAATCAGTGGCATTCCTATACACCGACAACAAGACAGAAGAGAGACAAATCAAGGAGTCGATCCCATTCACAATTGCACCCCAAACCATAAGATACCTAGGAATAAATTTAACCAAAGAGGCAAAGGATCTGTTCTCAGAAAACTATAAAATAGTCAGGAAAGAAATCGAAGAAGACACAAAGAAATGGAAAAACGTTCCATGCTCATGGATTGGAAGAAACAACATTGTGAAGATGTCAAAGCTACCTAGAGCAATCTACACATTCAATGCAATCCCCATCCAAATACCATCCACTTTTTTCAAAGAAATGGAACAAATAATCCTAAAATGTGTATGGAATCAGAAGAGTCACCGAATAGCCAGAGGAATATTGAAAAAGAAAAGAAAGCTGGCGGCATCACACTTCCGGACTTCCAGCACTATTACAAAGCTGTCAATATCAAGACAGTATGGTACCGGCACAGAAACGGACACATAGATGAATGGAACGGAATCGAGAGCCCAGAAATGGACCCTCAACTCTATGGTCAACTTACCTTTGACAAAGCAGGAAAGAATGTCCAGTGGAAAAAAGACAGTCTCTTCAACAAATGGTGTTGGGAAAAGTGGACAGCCACATGCAGAAGAATGAAACTGGAACAGTTCCTTACACCACACACAATAATAGACCCAAATGGTTGAAAGACCTAAACATGAGACAGGAGTCCATCAAAATCCTAAAGGAGAACACAGGTAGCAACCTCTTCGACCTCAGCCGCAGCAACTTCTTCCTGGAAATATCACCAAAGGCACAGGAAGCCAGGGCAAAAATGAACTATTGGGATTTCATCAAGATAAAAAGCTTTTGCACAGCAAAAGAAACAGTCCACAAAACCCAAAGACAACCGACAGAATGGGAGAAAATATTTGCAAATG
>NW_027407131.1:0-1532 GCF_003265705.2 Callorhinus ursinus | reverse complement strand
TAATCTCAGGAAACAAACTGAGTGTTACTGGAGTGGTGGGGGTGGGAGGGATGGGGTGGCTGGGTGATAGGCATTGGGGAGGGTATGTGCTATGGTGAATGCTGTAAATTGTGCAAGACTGTTGAATCACAGATCTGTACCTCTGAAACAAGTAATACATTACATGTTAAAAAAGAAGAAGAAGAATATAGCAGGAGAGGAAGAATGAAGGGGAGTAAATCGGAGGGGGAGATGAACCATGAGAGACGATGGACTCTGAAAAACAAACAGGGTTCTGGAGGGGAAGGGAGTGGGGGGATGGGTTAGCCTGGTGATGGGTATTAAAGAGGGCACATTCTGAATGGAGCACTGGGTGTTATGCACAAACAATGAATCATGGAACACTACATCAAAAACTAATGATGTAATGTATGGTGATTAACATAACAATAAATATACATATATGAATTTAATTTAAAAAAAGAAAAATGGGTCTAAATAAAAAATAATAAGTGGGGGGAAATTTCTGCATAAAACTGAACACCTTACCTGGGGGAGAAAGTATGCTGATGAGTGGAAGGTGGTGTTCATTAACAAGGGTAATGCCAATGCCAGCATGTCACACCAGAAAGGATTTCAATGAGGGAAATTAAATCTGTATCTCAAAGGAGATCCAGAGCTCCCCTAGGTACTTACTGACAGAATAGACAGAACCACAGATCACATCCCTGCAAAAACACTGGCCCCACCTATTTAGCTGAGACCAGTTAACCAGACTCATGGAGCTGAAAAACAGAGGAACTGCTAGGACAATGAAATGAGTTGATCTGATGAATACCCTTTAAATCTGCTAGTTTGGATCACAGAGAAGAGGTCATGGTTTACAGTGCAAGCAAATATCCACAGAAGGGTGAATTCTCTCTATTTCAAAGTCAGCAAGAGACAGACTTCCCCCGGGTCACATGGCTGTAAGCTCTGCACACACCACTTGGGAAGATGTCACCTCCATGCTGAGTTAATTTCCTGAGCTCCATGGGCACAATTTATCTGGATCCAGCCTCCCTGGCTTGTCTTAATTTTGTTTGTTTCTCCCTCAAAAGAACTTTGCTATTTACTCACTTCCAAATCAGATACTCTCAGTCTTTCAATGGTAAGGTCATTGGGCAACACGTTCTTCCATTACAAGATGTCAAAGCCAAACACATGTGCCCCTGAGTCCACTTCAGATTCCCCCAACTGTGAATGTGCAAAACAAGGAGAAAGCATCCAGTATTCCAGAACTTGCCAACTACAAGCATCTCCTTGTTTATGTGCTAATAATCCCGGTAACCCTGAACTACAGTGGCATGAGATGAGATTCCACAATGCTTAGGTCGATGAGAAGCTCACTGCACATGAAAATTCTGTCCTTGCATCCCAGACAGGGAACCACAAATCTAAACACTCAGGCTGAGTGGGGCACATTGAAACCCAATTACACGCTGCACTTGAAACTCAGCATAACATGAGCAAAGGGAAAACTTCAAAGAATTTAAAAGTTTTATTTAAACCAG
>NW_027407130.1:0-1532 GCF_003265705.2 Callorhinus ursinus | reverse complement strand
TGGTGAATAATCCTTTTAATGTACTGTTGGATCCTATTGGCTAGTATTTTGGTGAGAATTTTTGCATCCATGTTCATCAAGGATATTGGTCTGTAATTCTCCTTTTTGATGGGGTCTTTGTCTGGTTTGGGGATGAAGGTAATGGTGGCCTCATAAAATGAGTTTCGAAGTTTTCCTTCCATTTCTATTTTTTGGAACAGTTTCAGGAGAATAGGTATTAATTCTTCTTGAAATGTTTGGTAGAATTCCCCTGGGAAGCCATCTGGCCCTGGGCTTTTGTTTGTTGGGAGATTTTTGATGACTGCTTCAATTTCCTTAGTGGTTATAGGT
Source organism: Callorhinus ursinus (assembly GCF_003265705.2). NCBI lineage: Eukaryota > Metazoa > Chordata > Mammalia > Carnivora > Otariidae > Callorhinus > Callorhinus ursinus. Next base: position 1,202 of record NW_027407130.1, on the reverse strand, counting down.
CTGTTCAGGTTTTCTATTTCTTCCTGGTTCAATTTTGGTAGTTGATACATCTCTAGGAATGCACCCATTTCTTCCAGGTTATCTAATTTGCTGGCATAGAGTTGCTCATATGTTCTTATAATTGTTTGTATTTCTCTGGTGTCGGTTGTGATCTCTTTCATTCATGATTTTGTTGATTTGGGTCATTTCTCTTTTCTTTTTGATAAGTCTGGCCAGGGGTTTATCAATCTTGTTCATTCTTTCAGCAAACCAGCTCCTAGTTTCGTTGATCTGTTCTACTGTTCTTTTGGTTTCTATTTCATTGATTTCTGCTCTGATCTTTATTATTTCTCTTCTCCTGCTGGGTTTAGGCTTTATTTGCTCTTTTTTCTCTAGCTCCTTTAGGTGTAGGGTTAGGTTGTATATTTGAGACCTTTCTTGTTTCTTGAGAAAGGCTTGTATTGCTATATACTTTCCTCTTAGGACTGCCTTTGCTGCATTACATCATTAGCTTTTTTTTTAATTAATTAATTTATTTGATAGCGAGAGAGACAGCGAGAGAGGGAACACAAGCAAGGGGAGTGTCAGAGGGGAGGCAGGCTTCCCGCTGAGCAGGGAGCCCGATGCAGGGCTCAATCCCAGGACCCTGGGTTTATGACCTGAGCCGAAGGCAGACGCTTTAACGACTGAGCCACCCAGGCGCCCCATCATTAGGGTTTGATGTAGTGTTCCATGATTCATTATTTGCGTATAACAGCCACTGCTCCATGCAGAACATGCCCTCTTTAATACCCATCACCAGGCTAACCCATCCTCCCACCCCCCTCCCCTCTAGAACCCTCCGTTTGTTTTTCAGAGTCCATAATCTCTCATGGTTCATCTCCCTCTCTGTTTCCCCCCCCTTCATGCTTCCCCTCATGCTATTTTGTTTTTTTTTTTTTTTAACATATATTGCATTATTTGTTTCAGAGGTACAGATCTGTGATTCAACAGTCTTGCACAATTCACAGCACTCAGCATAGCACATACCCTCCCCCATGTCTATCACCCAGCCACCCCATCCCTCCCACCCCCCAGCACTCCAGCAACCCTCAGTTTGTTTCTGGAGGTTAAGAATTCCTCATATCAGTGAGGTCATATGATACATGTCTTTCTCTGATTGACTTATTTCGCTCAGCATAACACCCTCCAGTTCCATCCACGTCGTTGCAAATCCTGCCCCC
>NW_027407129.1:518-1532 GCF_003265705.2 Callorhinus ursinus | reverse complement strand
AAGAAATAGAAAACCTGAACAGACCTATAACCACTAAGGAAATTGAAACAGTCATCAAAAATCTCCCAAGAAACAAAAGCCCAGGGCCAGACGGCTTCCCGGGGGAATTCTATCAGACATTTCAAGAAGAATTAATACCTATTCTCCTGAAACTGTTCCAAAAAATAGAAATGGAAGGGAAACTTCCAAACTCATTTTATGAGGCCAGCATTACCTTGATCCCAAACCAGACAAAGACCCCATCAAAAAAGAGAATTACAGACCAATATCCTTGATGAACATGGATGCAAAAATTCTCACCAAAATACTAGCCAATAGGATCCAACAGTACATTAAAAGGATTATTCACCATGACCAAGTGGGATTTATTCCTGGGCTGCAAGGCTGGTTCAACATCCGCAAATCAATCAACGTGATACAATACATTAACAAAAGAAAGAGCAAGAATCATATGATCCTCTCAATAGATGCAGAAAAAGCATTTGACAAAGTACAACATCCTTTCTTGATCAAAACTCTTCAGAGTATAGGGATAGAGGGTACATACCTCAATATCATAAAAGCTATCTATGAAAAACCTACAGCGAATATCATTCTCAATGGGGAAAGGCTGAGAGCTTTTCCCCTAAGGTCAGGAACGCGGCAGGGATGTCCACTCTCACCACTGCTATTCAACATAGTATTAGAAGTCCTAGCCACAGCAATCAGACAACAAAAAGAAATCAAAGGCATCCAAATCGGCAAAGAGGAAGTCAAACTCTCACTCTTTGCAGATGATATGATACTGTATGTGGAAAACCCAAAAGACTCCACCCCAAAACTGCTAGAACTCATACAGGAATTCAGTAAAGTAGCAGGATATAAAATCAATGCACAGAAATCAGTGGCATTCCTATACACCAACAACAAGACAGAAGAGAGACAAATCAAGGAGTCTATCCCATTTACAATTGCACCCAAAACCATTAGATACCTAGGAATAAATCTAACCAAAGAGGCAAAGGATCTGTACTC
>NW_027407129.1:0-418 GCF_003265705.2 Callorhinus ursinus | reverse complement strand
ACATTCAATGCAATCCCCATCAAAATACCATCCACTTTTTTCAAAGAAATGGAACAAAGAATCCTAAAATTTGTATGGAACCAGAAGAGACCCCGAATAGCCAGAGGAATATTGAAAAAGAAAAGCAAAGCTGGCGGCATCACAATTCCGGACTTCCAGCTCTATTACAAAGCTGTCATCATCAAGACAGTATGGTACTGGCACAAAAACAGACGCATAGATCAATGGAACAGAATCGAGAGCCCAGAAATGGACCCTCAACTCTATGGTCAACTTATTTTTGACAAAGCAGGAAAGAATGTCCAATGGCAAAAAGACAGTCTCTTCAACAAATGGTGTTGGGCAAATTGGACAGTCACATGCAGAAGAATGAACCTGGACCATTTCCTCATACCACACACAAAAATAGACTCCAAAT
>NW_027407128.1:0-1532 GCF_003265705.2 Callorhinus ursinus | reverse complement strand
ACATGGAGGCTAAAGAGCATCCTACTAAAGAATGAATGGGTCAACCAGGAAATTAAAGAAGAATTAAAAAAATTCATGGAAACCAATGAAAATGAAAACACAACTGTCCAAAATCTTTGTGATACAGCAAAGGCAGTGCTGAGAGAAAAGTATATAGCAATACAAGCCTTTCTCAAAAAAAAAGAAAGTTCTCAAATACACAATCTAACCCTACACGTAAAGGAGCTGGAGAAAGAATAGCAAATAAAGTCTAAACCCAGCAGGAGAAGAGAAATCATAAAGATCAGAGCAGAAATCAATGAAATAGAAACCAAAAGAACAGTAGAACAGATCCACGAAAATAGGAGCTGGTTCTTTGAAAGAATTAACAAGATTGATAAACCCCTGGCCAGACTGATCAAAAAGAAAAGAGAAATGATCCAAATCAACAAAATCATGAATGAAAGAGGAGAGATCATAACCAACACCAAAGAAATACAAACAATTGTAAGAACATATTAAGAGCACCCCTATGCCAGCAAATTAGATAACCTGGAAGAAATGGGTGCATTCCTGGAGATGTATCAACTACCAAAACTGAACCAGGAAGAAATAGAAAACCTGAACAGACCTATAGCCACTAAGGAAATTGAAGCAGTCATCAAAAATCTCGCAAGAAACCAAAGCCCAGGGCCAGATGGCATCCCAGGGGTATTCTATCAGACATTTAAAGAAGAATTAATACCTATTCTCCTGAAACTGTTCCAAAAAATAGAAATGGAAGGAAAACTTCCAAATTCATTTTATGAGTCCATCATTACCTTGATCCCAAAACCAGACAAAGATCTCATCAAAAAGGAGAATTACAGACCAATACCCTTGATGAACATGGTTGCAAAAATTCTCACCAAAATACTAGCCAATAGGATCCAACAGTACATTGAAAGGATTATTCACCACGACCACGTGGGATTTATCCCTGGGCTGCAAGGCTGGTTCAACATCCGCAAATCAATCAACGTGATACAATACATTAACAAAAGAAAGAACAAGAATCATATGATCCTCTCAATAGATGCAGAAAAAGCATTTGACAAAGTACAGCATCCTTTCTTGATCAAAACTCTTCAGAGTATAGGGATAGAGGGTACATACCTCAATATCATAAAAGCCATCTATGAAAAACCTACAGCGAATATCATTCTCAATGGGGAAAAGCTGAGAGCTTTTCCCCTAAGGTCAGGAACGCGGCAGGGATGTCCACTCTCACCACTGCTATTCAACATGGTATTAGAAGTCCTAGCCACAGCAATCAGACAACAAAAAGAAATCAAAGGCATCCAAATCGGGAAAGAGGAAGTCAAACTCTCACTCTTTGCAGATGATATGATACTGTATGTGGAAAACCCAAAAGACTCCACCCCAAAACTGCTAGAACTCATACAGCAATTCAGTCAAGTAGCAGGCTATAAAATCAATGCACAGAAATCAGTGGCATTCCTATACACCAACAACAAGACAGAAGAGAGACAAATCAAGGAGTCGATCCCATT
>NW_027407127.1:0-1533 GCF_003265705.2 Callorhinus ursinus | reverse complement strand
GTCCGTGCCTCAGAGGTTGTGGTGATTCCGCGGTGCTGTCTGTTGATGGCCACGGTGGCTGCCTGGCACTTAGCAAACCCTCAAATGCTGGTGTTCGTCCCTGGGAGTGCAGCAGTGGGGGTGGTGAGAAGAGAGATCTCAGGGCACGGGAGTGCTCACATTGGGCCAATAGAAGAGAAGATTGCACTTTGAGGTAAGATGAGAGAAGTATTATTTTTTAAAAGATTCTGTATAGTCATTTGACAGAGAGAGAGAGGCCAAGGAGACCGAGTGGCTGGCAGAGGGAGGGGGAGAAACGTGTACCCCACTGAGCTGAGAATCAGATGTGGGATCCCAGGACCCGAGGTGGGATCATGATCCGATGTGGGATCACGACCCGAGCTGAAGGCAGACACTTAATTGACTGAGCCACGTAGGTACCCCAGGATGAGAGAATTAAGTGCCACTTAGAGGAGTCTGTGTTCTCGACCTTTGATGTGTTATCCATCTGTGATGGGCGCTTCATGAGTGTTGTTTTCCTGTCAGGGTAGAGGGTAACCTTCTCATGTTGGGATGAGAAAAGCTGGTGTTCCAGGGAGTGTGAGTTATCCAGGCCCTCCCGAGACGGTGTAACGTGGAGTTTGTACCCCAATGTGTTTGATTCCCAAGATCTTGTCTTCCAGAGCACCCACCTAGGTTTCATGACAGGCAATCTGTGAACAGCAGGAAGTCAATGAAGGCCATGGAGTTGTCACTCAATTGCCATTTTGAGCTTTCTTTTTTTATTGTTATGTTAATCACCATATATTACATCATTAGTTTTTGAAGCAGTGTTCCATGATTCATTGTTCATAACACCCAGTGCTCCATGCAGAACGTGCCCTCCTCAATACCCATCACCAGGCTAACCCATCCCCCTATCCCCCTCCCCTCTAGAACCCTCAGTTTGTATTTTGAGCTTTCTTGTGTGGAATTCCAAGGAGGACGTGGAAATGGACGTGGTGCTGAGCAGGAGCAAAGGATGGTTTTGTTCATTTTGGGTGGTTTGCAGGGACCTATTTTTGCACCTTAATCATTGGAGGAGAGAACTTTTAGTTGACAGCATGCTTGTTTTTCTGTTACATATCTGGGGATGACATCAGCATTTGCAGTGGTTGCATTTTCCAAGAATGGTGCTTATAGATGGGAGAAAACCTAGAAGACATTTGATTGTGTTTCTCTATTTTTGAAAAAACATTTAAGTAGGAATCTCCCCGAAATAGGTTGTCTTATGTTTCAAATGCTGGTAAAACTTGCTTCCTTCAGGCACAATGAGAATGCTAACAATTTAGTTTCACTCAAGTGTCAGAGAATGTGTCTCTGGAGCTCATACCCTGGGATATTCAATGTCACTGGTTTTGCTAATTATCTTAGAGATTCTTTTTTCTCCTTTTAGTTACCTTACAACAAATAAATAGGAAGATCCATCGACTTAGACAAGGAAACAGGGAGCTTGCTAAGGAAATAACCCTTTGGAAGCTGAAGGTATCAGGACCCTTTCAAATACTTTTTGTG
>NW_027407126.1:0-1533 GCF_003265705.2 Callorhinus ursinus | reverse complement strand
CATGATTGTCATTTCCATCTCTTATGGAAGCTGCATATTCATGTATGCCAACCCCTCTGCAAAAGAAAAGGCATCACTGACCAAAGGAGTGGCTATTTTAAATACTTCTGTTGCTCCTATGATGAATCCATTTATATATACCCTGAGGAACCAGCAAGTAAAACAAGCCTTTAAGGATACTATCCAAAAGGTTATATTTTTCTCCAGTAAATGAAAGTATGAGTAGTATTCAAAGAATGAAGTTCTTGTAAATACTATTATTCACACTTTCTTAAACCTCCCTTTCCTTTACTAGAGTTATGTATTTTCTCCTTTTTTTCCATTCCCATATTAAAGTTTCCCAATCACTGAACTCAGTATATTTGATCAACTGAATATTGTTTCAGAATTTTCTGTAAATTCAAGTGTTTTATTCAAATGTATGTGGATGAAGTAATACAATTGGGTCAATGATTATGATTTTGAATGGTAGTGGTTTTCCTTTGAAGAGACACTGGGCATTTAGTTTGATGGAAAGAGCGTCAGGATAGGTGCGGATTTCTGAACTTTTCATTCTTACCTAGTAATAGAAATGAATGTTAGAAAATTTTGAATCTATTTGTCATTTCCATGAAATCAAATAAACACAATCACCAAGGGGCTGGGAATAAAATATAAATATCTCTTAAATATTTTAAAAGATTAGAAACTCAGACATACTAAAAATATTTGTACTATTTATAGTAATTATGATGCTAATGAGGAGGAAGAGAAAGAAGGTAGAAGGGGGTCGAAGATAACATAAAATTTTTCAGCAATTCCTACATTCTAGATCTACTGTTTTCATTGTATTGACTCATTTAATCCTACCAACAACTTAACGTGTGCTAGTAATTACTAACTTCTCTCAGTCAGAGGTATCTTTCTTTTTTTTTTCTTTTATTATGTTCTATTAATCACCATACATTACATCATTAGTTTTTATCATAGTGTTCCATGACTCATTGTCTGCATATAACACTCAGTGCTCCACTCAGAACGTGCCCTATTTAATACCCATCAGCAGGCTAACCCATCCTCCCACCCCTCTTCCCTCTAAAACCCTCAGTTTGTTTCTCAGAGTCCACAGTCTCTCATGGTTCATCTCTCCCTCCGATTTCCCTCTCTTCATTTTTCCCTTCCTGCTATCTTCTTCTTCTTTCTTTTTTTTTTTTAACAAATAATGTATTACTTGTTTCAGAGGTACAGGTCTATGATTCAACAGTCTTACACAATTCACAGTACTCACTGTAGCGCATACCCTCCCCAATGTCTATCACCCAGCCACCCCTCCCTCCCACCCCCCACCACTCCAGCAACCCTCAGTTTGTTTCCTGAGATTAAGAATTCCTCATATCAGTGAGGTCATATGATACATGTCTTTCTCTGATTGACTTACTTCGCTCAGCATAACACCCTCCAGTTCCATCCACATCACTACAAATGGCAAGATTTCATTCCTTTTGATGGCTGCATAATATTCCTGTGTGTGTGTGTGTGTGTGTGTGTGTGTGT
>NW_027407125.1:0-1533 GCF_003265705.2 Callorhinus ursinus | reverse complement strand
GTGTTAAAGACCCCCACTATTATTGTATTGTTGTCAATGTGTTTCTTAGCTTTTGTTATTAATTGCTTTATATAATTGGCTGCTCCCATGTTCGGGGCATAGATATTACAATTGTTAGATCTTCTTGTTGGATAGACCCTTTAAGTAGGATAGAGTGTCCCTCCTCATCTCTTATTACAGTCTTTGTTTTAAAATCTAGTTTGTCTGATATAAGGATTGCCGCCCCAGCTTTCTTTTGGTGTCCATTAGCATGGTAAATGGTTTTCCACCCCCTCACTTTCAATCTGGGTGTGTCTTTGGGTCTAAAATGAGTGTCTTGCAGACAGCATATTGATGGGTCTTGTTTTTGAATCCAATCTGATAGCCTGTGTCTTTCGATTGGGGCATTTAGCCCATTTACATTCAGGGTAACTATTGAAAGGTATGAATTTAGAGCCATTGTATTACCTGTAAGGTGACTGTTAACTGTCTGTTGTCTGTGTTCGTTTCTGCTCTTTGCTGCTTTTGGGTTCTCTCTTTGCTTAGAGGACCCCTCTCAATATTTCTTGGAGGGCTGGTTTCGTGTTTGCAAATTCCTGTAGTTTTTGTTTGTTCTGGAACCTTTTTATCTCTCCTTCTATTTTCAGTGATAGTCTAGCTGGATATAGTATTCTTGGCTGCATATTTTTCTCACTTAGTGCTCTGAAGATATCTTGCCAGTCCTTTCTGTCCTGCCAGGTCTCTGTGGATAGGCTGTTGCCAATTTAATGTTTCTACCATTGTAGGTTACATATCTCTTCTCCCGAGCTGCTTTCAGGATTTTCTCTTTGTCTCTGAGACTCCTACGTTTTACTATTAGATGTCGGGGTGTTGACCGATTATCATTGATTTTGAGAGGGGTTCTCTGTGCCTCCTGGATTTTAATGCCTGTTTCCTTCCTCACATTAGGGAAGTTCTCTGCTATTATTTGCTCCAATATACCTTCTGCCCCTCTCTCTCTCTCTTCTTCTTCTGGGATCCTAACTATTCTAATGTTGTTTCGTCTTATCGTATCACTTATCTCTCGAATTCTGCCCTCGTGATCCTGTAGTTGTTTCTCTCTCTTTTTCTCAGCCTCTTTATTTTCCATCATTTGGTCTTCTATATCGCTGATTCTCTCTTCTGCCTCATTTATCCTAGCAGTTAGTGCCCCCATTTTTTATTGCACCTCATCAATAGCCTTTTTGATTTCGATTTGGTTAGATTTTAGTTCTTTTATTTCTCCAGAAAGGGTTTCTCTAATAACTTCCATGCTTTTTTCAACCCCAGCTAGTATCTGTAAAGTCATGATTCTGAACTCTAGGTCCGACATCGTACTAATGTCCATATTGGGTAGGTCCCTGGCTGACGGTACTACCTCTTGTTCTTTTTGCTGAGGTGATTTCTTTCGTCTTGTCATTTTGTCCAGAGGAGAATAGATGAATGAGAGAACAAAATGCTAACAGGTTTACAACGTCCCCAGCAAATATACTGTATAAAAATCAGAAAAGACCTGAAACCAGGGGAAAAGAAAGG
>NW_027407124.1:0-1533 GCF_003265705.2 Callorhinus ursinus | reverse complement strand
ATTGAGAGGATCATATGATTCTTGTTCTTTCTTTTGTTAATAGATTGTATCACGTTGATTGATTTGTGGATGTTGACCCAACCTTGCAGCCCAGGGATAAATCCCACTTGGTCATGGTGAATAATCTTTTTAATGTACTGTTGGATCCTATTGGCTAGTATTTTGGTGAGAATTTTTGCATCCATGTTCATCAAGGATATTGGTCTGTAATTCTACTTTTTGATGGGGTCTTTGTCTGGTTTTGGGATCAAGGTAATGCTGGCCTCATAAACTGAGTTTGGAAGTTTTCCTTCCTTTTCTATTTTTTGGAACAGTTTCAGGAGAATAGGTACTAATTCTTCTTGAAATGTTTGGTAGAATACCCCTAGGAAGCCATCTGGCCCTTGGGGTTTTGATGTTGGGAGATTTTTGATGACTGTTTCAATTTCCTTAGTGGATATAGGTTGTTCAGGTTTTCTATCTTCCTGGTTCAGTATTGGTAGTTGATACATCTCTAGGAATGCACCCATTTCTTCCAGGTTATCTAATTTGCTGGCATAGAGTTGTTCATTATATGTTCTTATAATTGTTTGTATTTCTTTGGTGTTGGTTGTGATCTCTCCTCTTTCATTCATGGTTTTCTTGATTTGGGTCCTTTCTCTTTTCTTTTTGATAAGTCTGGCCAGGGGTTTATCAATCTTGTTAATTCTTTCAAAGAACCTGCTCCTAGTTTCGTTGATCTATTCTACTGTTCTTTTGGTTTCTATTTCATTGATTTCTGCTCTGATCTTTATGATTTCTCTTCTCCTGCTGGGTTTAGGCTTTATGGGCTGTTTTTTCTCTAACTCCTTTAGGTGTAAGGTTAGGTTGTGTATTTGAGACCTTTCTTGTTTCTTGAGAAAGGCTTGTATTGCTATATACTTTCCTCTTAGGACTGCCTTTGCTGTATCCCAAAGATTTTGAACAGTTGTGTTTTCATTTTCATTGGTTTCCATGAATTTTTTTAATTCTTCTTAATTTCCTGGTTGACCCATTCATTCTTTAGTAGGATACTTTTTAGTCTCCATGCATTTGAATTCTTTCTGACTTTCCTCTTGTCATTGAGTTCTAGTTTCAAAGCACTGTGGTCTGAAAATAGGCAGGGAATAATCCCAATCTTTTGGTACCAGTTGAGACCGGATTTGTGACCTAGGATGTGATCTATTCTGGGGAATGTTCCATGGGCACTAGAGAGGAATGTGTATTCCATTGCTTTGGGATGGAATGTTCTGAATATGTCTGTGAAGTCCATTTGTTCCAGTGTGTCATTTAAAGTCTTTATTTCCTTGTTGATCTTTTGCTTAGATGATCTCTGCATTTCAGTCAGGGGGGTGTTAAAGTCCCTCACTATTATTGTATTGTTGTCAATGTGTTTCTTTGCTTTTGTTATTAAATGCCTTATATAATTGGCTGCTCCCATGTTAGGGGCATAGATATTTACAATTGTTAGATCTTCTTGTTGGATAGACCCTTTAAGTAGGGTCTATTAAGTAGGATATAGTGTCCTTCCTCATC
>NW_027407123.1:910-1533 GCF_003265705.2 Callorhinus ursinus | reverse complement strand
TGTTGAATCACATACCTATTTCTACTATAGAAACACATTATGTGGGGAGGAGCAAGATGGCGGAGGAGTAGGAGACCTGGATTTCGTCTGGTCTCAGGAATTCAGCTGAATAGGGATCAAACCATTCTGAACACCTACGAACTCAACAGGAGATCGAAGAGGAGAGTAGCAACAACTCTCTGAACAGAGAAGCGACCACTTACTGGAAGGTAGGACGTGTGGAGAAATGAATCCGAGGTGATATTCGGGAGGATAGACGGCGGGGGAGGGGGCCTCCGTCAGCCGCTTCTGGCAAGTGATAGAGCCACGGAGCACAAAATCGGACCTTTTAGAAGTCGGCTCCACTGAGGGACGTCGCTCCAGTGGCTAAGCAAGGGGTGGAACCCTCGTGGGACAGGGTGGTCTCAGGACCCTTGGGGTCACAGAAAGACCGGGGGTGCCTGAGTGCGCCAGAGCTCCCAGGTATCGGAGCGGGGAAGCCGGCTGCAGAGACGGAGCCGAGGCGCAGGCTCTCAGCTCGGGGTTGCCATAAACTGTGATCCGCGGCCCAGTCGGGGCACGGCTCCTCCAGCAGGGACCCAACAAGCGGCAGAGCCGGGGAGACTCCCCTTCCTCCCCCGGGA
>NW_027407123.1:0-810 GCF_003265705.2 Callorhinus ursinus | reverse complement strand
ACTTACTGGAAGGTAGGACGTGCGGAGAAGTGAATCCGAGGTGATATTCGGGAGGATAGACGGTGGGGGAGGGGCCTCCGTCAGCCGCTTCTGGCAAGTGATAGAGCCGCGGAGCACAAAATCGGACCTTTTAGAAGTCGGCTCCGCTGAGGGACGTCGCTCCAGTGGCTAAGCAAGGGGTGGAACCCTCGTGGGACAGGGTGGTCTCAGGACCCTCGGGGTCACAGAAAGACCGGGGGTGCCTGAGTACGGCAGAGCTCCCAAGTATCGGAGTGGGGAAGCCGGCTGCAGAGACGGAGCCAAGGAGCGCAGCTCGGGGTGGCCATAAACCGTGATCCATGGCTCAGTCGGGCCACTGCTCCTCCAGCAGGGACCCAACAAGCGGCAGAGCTGGGGAGACTCCCCTTCCTCCCCTGGGGAGGAGCGGCGCAGGAACGCACCACAGGGATCTGCTGGGTTTGGAGACTCCACACGGGGTCGGGTGCCAGAGATAGAAACACTTGGTCACAGGCTGGGTGAGCACGGAGTGCGGCCGGAGACCGGGGACATGGGAGTGACTGACAGCTTTTCTCTGGGGGCGCACTGAGGAGCAGGGCCCCAAGTTCTTGGCTCCTCCAGGAAGAGATTGGGAGGCCACCATTTTCACTCTCGTCCTCCAAAGCTGTATGGAAAGCTTGCAGGGAACAAAAGCTCCCAAGAGCAAACCCGAGCAGCTTGCTTAGCCCGGACAGGCAAGGGCGGGGCAATTCCGCCTCCGGCAAAGACATTTGGGAACCACGGCAACAGGCCCCTCCCCCAGAAGATCAGCAC
>NW_027407122.1:0-1533 GCF_003265705.2 Callorhinus ursinus | reverse complement strand
ACGTGCGGAGAAGTGAATCCAAGGCGATATTCGGGAGGATAGACGGCAGGGGAGGGGGCCTCCGTCGGCCGCTTCTGGCAAGTGCTAGAGCCGCGGAGCACAAAATCGGACCTTTTAGAAGTCGGCTCGGCGGAGGGACGTCACTCCAGTGGCTAAGCGGGGGGTGGAACCCTCGTGGGACAGTGTGGTCTCAGGACCCTCGGGGTCACAGAGAGACCGGGGGTGCCTGAGTGCGGCAGAGCTCCCAGGTATCGGAGCGGGGAAGCCGGCTGCAGAGACGGAGCCGAGGCGCAGGCTCTCAGCTCGGGGTGGCCATAAACTGTGATCCGCGCCCCAGTCGGGGCACGGCTCCTCCAGCAGGGACCCAACAAGCGGCAGAGCCGGGGAGACTCCCCTTCCTCCCCGGGGAGGAGCGGCGCAGGAGCACACCGCAGGGATCTGCTGGGTTTGGAGACTCCACACGGGGTCGGGTGCCAGAGATACAAACGCTCGGTCACAGGCCGGGTGAGCACGGAGTGCGGCCGGAGACCGGGGACATGGGAGTGATTGACTGCTTTTCTCTGGGGGCGCACTGAGGAGCAGGGCCCTGAGTTCTCAGCTCCTCCGGGCGGAGAATGGGAGGCCACCATTTTCACCCTGGTCCTCCAAAGCTGTACCGAGAGCTTGCAGGGAACAAAACTCCTGAGAGCAAACCCGAGCAGCTTGCTTAGCCCGGACCAACAAGGGCGGGGCAATTCCGCCTCCGGCAAAGACATTTGGGAACCATGGCAACAGGCCCCTCCCCCAGAAGATCAGCACGAACAGCCAGCCAAGACAAAGTTTACCGATCAAGGAGAACGGGAGAACTCCAGCGCTAGGGGAATACTGCACATAGAATTCATGGCTTTTTTTTTTTACCATGATTCATTAGTTTTTCAAAGTTAATTTTTTTAACTGTTTTTTTTTAACTTTTCTTTTTCCCCTTTTCAAACAACATCTTATCAATCCCTTTTTTTAAACAAACATTTTTTATTTTTCATTTTTAGAGTCATATTTTATCTCTTCTTAGTAGATACCCTTATTTTTGGCATATATATATAAGTTGTTCTCTCTTTAAAATTTTGAGATACAGTTTCTTCTAACAGATCAAAATATACCCTAAATCACTAGTGTATGGCTATGTTCTAGTTCCTGCCTGATCACATTCTCTCCCTTTTTTTTTTAAATCTTCTTCTTTCTTTTTTCAAACAACTTCTTATCGTATCAATTCCTTTTATAAAATCTTTTATAATTTTCATCTTTCCAGTCATCTTCCATCCCTTCATTGTGTCAACCCTTATTTTGTACTTATATAAGTCTTTCTTCCTTTAAAATTTTAAGAGGCACTTTTTTCTAACAGACCAAAATACGCCCAAAATCTAGTGTGTGGCCCTGATCTATGCACTAGCCTGATCATATTTGATCATATTCGGTATTTTTGTATTGTTCTGTTTTTGTTCTTATCTTTTTCTTTTTTTTTTCTTTCTTTCTTTTCTCTTTCTTTTTTCTTTCTTT
>NW_027407121.1:0-1533 GCF_003265705.2 Callorhinus ursinus | reverse complement strand
TCACTGAAATAATGAATTAGCATTATACTGGTTGTGGAGGTACGTCTATAAGGTATTATTGAGGGAGACAAGTTATAAAAAAAAAGACTGCAACTGAGTTAAAGACCATTTACAATGCCATAGATTCTTTGTATATCTCTATATGAATTTATGTGTATTAATATTTGCGTGTGCATAATATAGAAGCTTAAATTTTAACTGGGTGATGGGTATTAAGGAGGCAACATGTGTTGAGCACTGGGTGTTGTACACAACTAATGAATCTTTGAACACTACATCAAAAACTAATGATGTACTATATGTTGGCTAACTGAACATAATAAAAAAAAGAAACAGAGAGCTTATGGAACAAAGAATAGCAGTGAGAGTGAGGTTAGGTTAGGCACCGCTGTTTCAAACAACTGTCTGAAACACAATGACAATCTAAAACTAATTTTATAAAATACTACTAATGTAATAACATCGATGTGAGTCACTAACTTGAGATTAAAGTGCTAAAGGCTTACATTTAGATACCACCTTACACCAGTTAGAATGGCAAAAAATGGACAAGGCAAGAAACAACAAATGTTGGAGAGGTTGTGGAGAAAGGGGAACCCTCTTACACTGTTGGTGGGAATGCAAGTTGGTACAGCCACTTTGGAAAACAGTGTGGAGGTGCCTCACAAAATTAAAAATAGAGCTACCCTATGGCCCAGACTTTGCACTCCTGGGTATTTACCCCAAAGATACAGATGTAGTGAAAAGAAGGGCCACATGCACCCCAATGTTCATAGCAGCAATGTCCACAATAGCCAAACTGTGGAAAGAGCTGAGATGCCCTTCAACAGATGAACGGATAAAGAAGATGTGGTCCATATATACAATGGAATATTGCTCAGCCATCAGAAAGGATGAATTCCCACCATTTGCATCGACATGGATGGAACTGGAGGGGATTATGCTAAGTGAAATAAGTCAAGCAGAGAAAGACAATTATCATATGGTTTCACTCATATGTGGAACATAAGCATGGAGGACATTAGGAGAAGGAAGGGGAAAATGAAGGGGGGCGAATCAAAGGGGGAGACAAACCATGAGAGACTATTGACTACTGGAAACAACCTGAGGGTTTCAGAGGGGAGGAGGTGAGGGGATGGTTTAGCCCAGTGATGGGTATTAAGGAGGGCACGTATTGCATGGAACACTGGGTGTTATACACAAACAATGACTCATGGAACACTACATCAAAAACTAATGATGTACTGTATGGTGACTAACGTAACATTAAAATAATAAAATAAAATAAAACAAAAGGTTGCTGTGTCCAATGTCAAAGAGGTTGCTGCCTGTGTTCTCCTCTAGGATTTTGATGGATTCCTGTATCACATTTAGGTCTTTCATCCATTTTGAGTCTGTTTTTGGATATGGTATAAGAAAGTGGTCCAGCTTCATTCTTCTGTATATAGCTGTCCAATTTTCCCAACACCATTTGTTGAAGAGACTGTCTTTTTGCCATTGGATATTCTTTCCTGCTTTGTCGAAGATTAGTTG
>NW_027407120.1:0-1533 GCF_003265705.2 Callorhinus ursinus | reverse complement strand
CTCAGACTCCAAAAACGACTTCTCTTTGGGTTTTCCTAGACCTCAGGACACAACTTCATAAGGGATGCCGAAAATAAATACAGATGAAGCACAGCAGATGCTCACAGACACAATTCAAAGTGCTGGGGGCTGGACGCAGAGAGCGGTTCCCAGGAAAGACCTGGTTGAGGTGCGCGCCACCTCTGCATTGGCTCCCCGCAAAACAGATGATGAACGCGATGCTCACTTTTCAACTTTTTTCATAAGAGCGAAATCCTCTTCAGGATTTCTCCTGTTACTGAAGCCGGGTAATGACAAAGATCTTAAAAAAAAAAAAAAGCCATGTGCACCGTGAACTTTTAAAAAGTGGGGGATACTTTTACTTGAACATTGCCGAGGGAGTAGATGTTAAATGTTCTCCTGGAAACGCACATCAGCAGATCCACCGTGAAAGGCACCTTCCTGAGCATGCGGAACACAGACGACCTCCTACCCCAGAAACCTCCTCCTTCCCCTCGCTCAGGACAACCAGCCACAGCTGGGAGTTACCCCAATTCCTCCTTTGTCCCATTCCCAGTATCTAACCCATCAGCAAATCCAGTGAGCTCCATCTTAAACGTACCCAGAAAAGGACTGACCACTGCTTCCAAAGCCACCTGTCCGGTCCACACCAGAAACCTTCTCTTGCCTGAGTTCCTGGAAATGCTTCATCATGGACCTCCCCTGCCCATCCTCAACCCTCTGTCACCTGTTCTCAACACTATAGCCAGGATGACCCACTGAAACAGAGCCCCATGGGGTCACAGCACTGCAATGGTTTTCTGTCTTCCTCTGTCACCTCCCTGAGGTCATGTCCAAAGCTGTCTTCTGCGACCACAGGCCCTTATTGCTACTTCTGGACATTCCTGGTATGCTCCTGCCTCGGGTCTCTTGCACATGCTTTCCCTTCGGTTTAGAATACTCTTGACTTGATATCACTCACCATCTTTAGATCTTGACTCAAGTATCATGTCCCTAGTGAACTCCCACCTGGCCCCTATGTGAATAACAAACACCAGCCTTACCTCCCCTGCAGCACCCCAGCCCTGTCTCCTGCTCTGTATTTCCATAGCAGTTATCACAGTCACCAGTCCATCTCGGCAGAGCAGAAAGAAGGCCTACACTGACGGTTTCACCACTGACTCCATCCGAAATCCTGGTCCAAAGCCCCAGGGGAAAAGGTGCCCCAGGGCTCTAGCACAGCCAGGATACCAAGGACCAGGGGTCCACCGACTGCACCCTGAACACTATCAGGAAAATGAGCCAGACGAGGAATCCACCTGCCCATGAGACCTGAAGCCAGACACCTTCCTCAATTACAGATGAGCACTCACATTTCCTCTCCTTGCCTGAGGTGCTCATCTGAGAAAGCTGAGCAGAGGCCCATCCCAGGGTCCAAATCTCCCTCTGGCCCAGGTCCTGAGAAACAGACATCTCTCCTCCCTGCACCAACCACCTGGGATTGACGTCCGGAATACTCCTGCGGTCAGGCAGAGTGGTGCACCTGTCCCTCTT
>NW_027407119.1:1238-1534 GCF_003265705.2 Callorhinus ursinus | reverse complement strand
CTCACTGATATGAGGAATTCTTAATCTCAGGAAACAAACTGAGTGTTACTGGAGTGGTTGGGGGTGGGAGGGATGGGATGGCTGGGTGATAGACATTGGGGAGGGTATGTGCTACGGTGAGCGCTGTGAATTGTGCAAGACTGTTGAATCACAGATCTGTACTTCTGAAACAAATAATGCAACATATGTTAAGAAAAAAAAAAAGAAGAAGAAGATAGCAGGAAGGGAAGAATGAAGGGGAGTAAGTCAGAGGGGGAGACGAACCATGAGAGACGATGGACTCTGAAAAACAAACA
>NW_027407119.1:0-1138 GCF_003265705.2 Callorhinus ursinus | reverse complement strand
AAAAACTAATGATGTAATGTATGGTGATTAACATAACAATAAAAAATAAAAAATAAAATAAAATAACAAGAAGGTAGGTGGCTGCCATTACCTTGTGAGATCAGTACTAGGCTTTAGGTTTCCTGAATTCTACCTGGTCTCTCGGCTTACCTGACTTTTCAGGAAAAAATACATAAGATCAGTGTCTTTACCCAGAGAGACTAGCGCATCTGCAATAACTGCCACCCCAAAACCGTCAGTGACATCACACAGTTTCTTTCTCGCTCCTGCAAAGTCAGCTACACCCCTCCAGGGCTGCGCCCCCCCCCCCCCGGGCTGGCTCAGCACCTGTGGTACCATATCCACAGATTCTTCCAGGATCATGGGGGAAGGGAGGGCTGGGGCTTTGAAAACCGGCGGTTCATGCTTCTGGCTGAAACTTGGCCTCCACCCACATGACCTTGGCCAGAGCAAGTCATATAACCACACTTAAACTCAGGAGCCCAGGAGGTGAAATCCCCCCATGTGGGCGGACATAGAAGAGAAGCCTGTTTTAGTGAAGGATACAAATGCCAGACAGGCTTAGTCCCGATGGCCTGAGGTGGACAATAGGCTCAAGGAGCAAGTCAGGCACCGGGCATGATTTCTTCTGCAGCAAGAGCGGCAACAACAAAGAGTTTGGAAAATAAAACCAAAGCTCCTTTCTAGACATAATGGAGATAAAAGGGAACTTTATATCTTTTGCTAGCACATTTGGATACCCTGAAAGAAACAGAAGTCTCTTTGTCCTTTGTTATCTGCAGAATAAACAAATCCACAGGCGCTCCTTGGGCGTTCTTCACAAGGGCACCTTGATGTGTCCTGTTCTCGGTGGAATCTCAGAGCCGACTAGACCCAATTCATCTCTGAGACTGTCAAACGCTGAGCACAGCAAGGACGGCAGCCAGCCCCCACTCTCCTTGGAGGACGTGTGCTCACGCCCCGGCCAGGTAATTTTCAGGATCTCTAGATCTGTAGCCAGCAACGGGCTTTGGGGGCGGGATTGTCAGCCTTCTAACCACGCAGGACCTTGCAGCCTTTATCCACTGACTCCAGGTACTGGAAGATAATCCACCAAAAGAAAAGAAAGAAAGAAGGAAAGAAGGAAAGAAGGAAAGAA
>NW_027407118.1:0-1534 GCF_003265705.2 Callorhinus ursinus | reverse complement strand
GGATGGGGACCTCACAGAGTCCGCCCCAGCCCTCCTGCCCCACTGGGGCCCGTGTGCCGTGCTCTGTGTCTGCACCCCGAAGTGACTCCTCCTTTTCTCCTCCAGGGGCTTCCAGAGCTCAGAGTGGAGGCCTAGGTCCGAGGCAGGAGCCTCTAAGGTCCCAGAGCAGGGGAGGCGCAGGTGAGTGCCGGTGGTCAAGGTGAGGTACTTGCTCTGAGCGTGGAGCCAGGGGCTCGCCCGTCCCACCCCAGACGGGGCCCCCCAGCACCCAAGTCCGACGCAGCGCACTGTCAGCTCCGGGGCTTCAGGCCTCTGCTGCCTGGGCCGCACCCTGAGGAGCCGTCCCACACCTTTCCTCAGGTTCTGAGGGACGTGCTCTGCAGGACGCTGTGGGTCAGAAGGGAGAGTGGCAGGCCCTGATGGGAATCAGTATGCACCCCTGAAGGATGCTGAGGGCATTTCCCATCCAGGCAGAGTGGGCCCCACTCTCCCACGCTCGCCACCCTCCGAGGGCAGAGGCAGGGAAGGCTGCGGGTGGTGCACCCACTCCCTGCCGCTGTCAGGGAGGTGAGATTCTGTTCAGAGGGCTGACTTCAGCTCAGCAGAGGGAGCCATACCTGGTCAGCAGAGAAAAGACTTCAAAGATCGGCCAGGACTCAAGAAAAGGACCCTTTGGGAGGATGGAGGGTATGAACGTTTCCCCCCACTTCGAAAGAGAAGGGACCTTAACGAGAGTCCAGTTTCCCCGTTCTCAGCCCAGGGAGGGCCTAGCAGGGATGGCTGGATGTGGCTCCTCGGCCGCATGGTTGGGCCTGGGGGCTCTCCGGAACGTGAGGCCCTTGGCCTGTGGGAAACATCAAGGCGGCAGAGGGAGGATCCCAGGATCACCCACGCAGCCGTACGAGGACCCTGAAGGAGGACTGACCTTACCCCCGCCCCCACCTCAGAAAAGAAAGGACTGCACAGGGTCCACCTCTGCCCTGGTGTCAGCCCCGGAAGGAACAGTCAGCGGTGGCCCTAAGTGGCATGCTCACTTCTCCCATGGGCCGGAAGGTGGGGAGTCCTCGGGGAGCTGAGGTCTTGGTCTGAGGGGCACATGGCTTCTGTCTCGGGTCGGGGGCCGGGAGGAAGGGCAGGCCCTGGCAGGAAGAAAGAGGAACCTACTCGGAGATTGAGGGACTCCCCAACCCAGGACAGGGGGGCCGGGCCCCACAGCCAGCCCTTTGTGATCTTGCATGTGGTATAGACGTGGTGTAGATACCTTTGGGTACCAACCGCGTGTGGTGTCGATGCCTTTTGGTACCAACTGCAAGATGGAGGGGGCGTCGCTCACGACAGTGGATCTCGCCCGCCCACAAAGAGTCTAGGAATTCAAGGCAGCTCTGAGGCTCTATCCAGAGATAGCAGCAGCTTCCCCACAGAGTAGGTGCTCGGGCCTACAAGAGCGTCCCACCATTCGGTGGTCACTTGGCCAGCCCTGGGTTGTTCTGGGTGCTTGTGACCAAAAGGCCCTAAAGCAGAGGTTCCCAGGACC
>NW_027407117.1:0-1534 GCF_003265705.2 Callorhinus ursinus | reverse complement strand
ATCCTACTAAAGAATGAATGGGTCAACCAAGAAATTAAAGAAGAATTAAAAAAATTCATGGAAACCAATGAAAATGAAAACACAACTGTTCAAAATCTTTGGGATACAGCAAAGGCGGTCCTGAGAGGAAAGTATATAGCAATACAAGCCTTTCTCAAGAAACAAGAAAGGTCTCAAATACACAACCTAACCCTACACCTAAAGGAGCTGGAGAAAGAACAGCAAATAAAGCCTAAACCCAGCAGGAGAAGAGAAATCATAAAGATCAGTGCAGAAATCAATGAACTAGAAACCAAAAGAACAGTAGAACAGATCAACGAAACGAGGAGCTGGTTCTTTGAAAGAATTAACAAGATTGATAAACCCCTGGCCAGACTGATCAAAAAGAAAAGAGAAATGACCCAAAGCAACAAAATCATGAATGAAAGAGGAGAGATCACAACCAACACCAAAGAAATACAAACAATTATAAGAACATATTATGAGCAACTCTATGCCAGCAAATTAGATAACCTGGAAGAAATGGGTGCATTCCTAGAGATGTATCAAGTACCAAAATTGAACCAGGAAGAAATAGAAAACCTGAACAGACCTATAACCACTAAGGAAATTGAAACAGTCATCAAAAATCTCCCAAGAAACAAGCCCAGGGCCAGACGGCTTCCCAGGGGAATTCTATCAGACATTTCAAGAAGAATTAATACCTATTCTCCTGAAACTGTTCCAAAAAATAGAAATGGAAGGGAAACTTCCAAACTCATTTTATGAGGCCACCATTACCTTGATCCCAAAACCAGACAAAGACCCCATCAAAAAAGAGAATTACAGACCAATATCCTTGATGAACATGGAGGCAAAAATTCTCACCAAAATACTAGCCAATAGGATCCAACAGTACATTAAAAGAATTATTCACCATGAAAAAGTGGGATTTATTCCTGGGCTGCAAGGCTGGTTCAACATCCACAAATCAATCAACGTGATACAATACATTAACAAAAGAAAGAGCAAGAATCATATGATCCTTTCAATAGATGCAGAAAAAGCATTTGACAAAGTACAACATCCTTTCTTGATCAAAACTCTTCAGAGTATAGGCATAGAGGGTACACACCTCAATATCATAAAAGCCATCTATGAAAAACCTACAGCGAATATCATGCTCAATGGGGAAAGACTGAGAGCTTTTCCCCTAAGGTCAGGAACGCGGCAAGGATGTCCACTCTGACCACTGCTATTCAACATAGTATTAGAAGTCCTAGCCACAGCAATCAGACAACAAAAAGAAATCAAAGGCATCCAAATCGGCAAAGAGGAAGTCAAACTCTCACTCTTTGCAGATGATATGATACTGTACGTGGAAAACCCAAAAGACTCCACCCCAAAACTGCTAGAACTCATACAGGAATTCAGTAAAGTAGCAGGATATAAAATCAATGCACAGAAATCAGTGGCATTCCTATACACCAACAACAAGACAGAAGAGTGACAAATCAAGGAGTCTATCCCATTTACAATTGCACCCAAAACCATT
>NW_027407116.1:0-1535 GCF_003265705.2 Callorhinus ursinus | reverse complement strand
TAATATCGTTCACCTTAGCGACAGATCTGGTGGTCATCTTGGGGCGGGGCAAGAAATATATAGAAGATACCTTTAAAGGTGATGATATTATAAATCAGTTTCCCTAATTTGCATAAATTAATGAGCTGTTTGCACTAAAGACATTTACAAAGTATATAGGAAAATATCTAAAACTGATGTTAGGGTGCCGGGACATGGATAAATGCAGCTGGGTCGTGTTTTCCTTTTTGGTGTAGGAATTAGTGGCAAACAGAATAGCTTGTGGCTTTTTCGTTTCTTTTTAGTAAAATATTTAGAAATCCCAGGGCGCCTGAGTGGCTCAGTCTGTTATGCCTCTGCCTTCAGCTCAGATCATGATCTCTGTGTCCAAGGACAGAGCCCCACACAGGGCTCCTGCTCAGTAGAGAGCCTGCTAGACCAAAGAAGCTAGACCAAAAAAAAAGGAGGACTCTCTGTATGATTGCATTTATTAAAATTATTGTTTAAATGCAAACGGATACACAGTGAGAGAAACAGAGCAGAACTTGCTAGGGTCGGGGAGGGAAGGGGCTGGAGGGATTACAGAGTACCCCAAGGAAGCCTTTGGAGTGATGGACAGGTTCACTATGTTGATTGTGGTGCTGGTTTGCTGGGTGCATTCATATGTCAAAATTTACACCTGCCATATAACCCAGCCATTCCACTCTCAGAGTACCTACACAAGAGAAGTACACAGGCCCAACTATAGTGACCAGAAGCAGGTCACTGATGATTCTTTACCAAGAATATAGTTTCTGCAGAAAACTCCATTAGGCTAATTTCTGTTTCTTGATGAGTTTACTAAACATTAAAGAAGAAAAAGCTCCATTTTTTCCACTTCCATTTAAAATGTAATAAAATTATATTCATTGGGATCAGTTGTTTCCTTGTGAACATAAGATTTCTTATATTGGGTTTGCCTGAGTGGCTCAGTCGGTTAAACATATGCCTTTGGCTCTGGTCATGATCTTATGGTCCAGGGATCAAGTCCCACATCGGACTCTCTTCTCAGTGGGGAGCCTGCTTCTCCCTCTGCCTCTGCGTCTTCTCTCTGCTCATGCTCTCTCTCTTGCTATCTCTCTCTCTCAAATAAATAAATAAACAAATAATCTTAAAAATAGTTTTCTCATATGGATCAAATTCGCAATTAGAACATGTGCCTACACATATCTTAGGTCTGTTATTCCCGAATGATCAGGAGTCAGGCTTTTACCACGTGCAAAGTTTTAGCCACCGTCAAATCATTTTGTTACTGTTCCTAGCAATAAAATTCTTTATGAATTCTGTTTTTTTGAAAAATACTTATCATATGACTAAACCATCCCACAGCGAAACAGTGAGCATATCCCTCAGTTGCATAGATGCCCCTTGGTGCTGGCTCATTGTACAGCCTGTCCAGTATTCCCCTGTTCTTCTTGTCTCTGTGTGCAGCAGTATCTGCTGGGGGACCTGTAAGCCATTTTGAGGGTTAGAGTATCCACAGGGATATGAAGGCAAATCAGAGAGTCACACTTCAC
>NW_027407115.1:0-1535 GCF_003265705.2 Callorhinus ursinus | reverse complement strand
ACTCTCTGAACAGAGAAGCGACCACTTACTGGAAGGTAGGACGTGCGGAGAAGTGAATCCGAGGCGATATTCGGGAGGATAGACGGCGGGGGAGGGGGCCTCCGTCGGCCGCTTCTGGCAAGTGATAGAGCCTTGGAGCACAAAATCGGAACTTTTAGAAGCCGTCTCTGCGTAGGGACGTCGCTCCAGTGGATAAACGGGGGGTGGAACCCTCGCGGGACAGTGTGGTCTCAGGACCCTCGGGGTCACAGAAAAACCGGGGGTGCGTGAGTGCGGCAGAGCTCACAGGTATCGGAGCGGGGAAGCCGGCTGCAGAGACGGAGCTGAGGTGTGGGCTCTCAGCTCGGGGTTGCCATGAACTGTGATCAGTGACAGTCGGGCCACTACTCCTCCAGCAGGGACCCAACAAGCGGCAGAGCCAGGGAGACTCTCCTCCCTCCCCCAGGAGGAGCGGCGCGGGAGGGCACCGCAGGGATTTGCTGGGTTTGAAGACTCCACACAGGGTCAGGTGCCAGACATAGAAACGCTCGGACACAGGCCGGGTGAGCACGGAGTGCGGCCGGAGACCGGGGACACGGAAGTGACTGACTGCTTTTCTCTGGGGGCGCACTGAGGGGCAGAGCCCCGAGTTCTCAGCTCCTCCGAGTGGAGATTGGGAGGCCACTATTTTCACCCTGGTCCTCCAAAGCTGTACCAGAGATTTCAGGGAACAAAAGCTCCTGAGATCAAACCCGAGCAGCTTGCTTAGCCCGGACCGACAAGGGCGGGGCAATTCCGCCTCCAGCAAAGACATTTGGGAACCACGGCAACAGGGCCCTCCCCCAGAAGATCAGCACAAACAGCCAGCAAGCCAAGACCAAGTTTACCGATCAAGGAGAACGGGAGAACTCCAGCGCTAGGGGAATACTGCACATCGAATTCATGGCTTTTTTTTTTTACCATGATTCCTTGGTTTTCAAAGTTAATTTTTTTGTTTTTTTTTTTAATTTTTCTTTTTCCCTTTTTCAACCACATCTTATCAATCCCTTTTTTTAAAAAACATTTTTTTATTTTTCATTTTTAGAGTCATATTTTATCCCTTCATAGTAGTTACCCTTATTTTTGGCATATATATATAAGTTGTTCTCTCTTTAAAATTTTGAGATACAGTTTCTTCTAACAGATCAAAATATACCCTAAATCACTAGTGTATGCTTTGTTCTAGTCTCCTGCCTGATCACATTCTCTCCATTTTTTTTTTAAATCTTCTTTCTTTTTTCAACCAACTTCTTATCGTATCAATTCCTTTTATAAAATCTTTTATAATTTTCATCTTTATAGTCATCTTCCATCCCTTCATTGTATCAACCCTTATTTTGTACATATATAAGTCTTTCTTCCTTTAAAATTTTAGGAGGCACTTTTTTCTAACAGACCAAAATACGCCCAAAATCTAGTGTGTGGCACTGATCTATGCACTAGCCTAATCATATTTGAACATATTCGGGTTTTTTTGTATTGTTCTGTTTTTGTTTTTAATCTTTTTCTTTTTTTTT
>NW_027407114.1:0-1536 GCF_003265705.2 Callorhinus ursinus | reverse complement strand
CTGGAAGTCCGGAATTGTGATGCCGCCAGCTTTGCTTTTCTTTTTCAGTATTCCTCTGGCTATTCGGGGTCTCTTCTGGTTCCATACAAATTTTAGGATTATTTGTTCCATTTCTTTGAAAAAAGTGGATGGTATTTTGATGGGGATTGCATTGAATGTGTAGATTGCTCTAGGTAGCATTGACATCTTCACAATGTTGATTCTCCCAATCCATGAGCATGGAACGTTTTTCCATTTCTTTGTGTCTTCTTCAATTTCTTTCATGAGTATTTTATAGTTTTCTGAGTACAGATCCTTTGCCTCTTTGGTTAGATTTATTCCTAGGTATCTAATGGTTTTGGGTGCAATTGTAAATGGGATAGACTCCTTGATTTGTCTCTCTTCTGTCTTGTTGTTGGTGTATAGGAATGCCACTGATTTCTGTGCATTGATTTTATATCCTGCTACTTTACTGAATTCCTGTATGAGTTCTAGCAGTTTTGGGGTGGAGTCTTTTGGGTTTTCCACGTACAGTATCATATCATCTGCAAAGAGTGAGAGTTTGACTTCCTCTTTGCCGATTTGGATGCCTTTGATTTCTTTTTGTTGTCTGATTGCTGTGGCTAGGACTTCTAATACTATGTTGAATAGCAGTGGTGAGAGTGGACATCCCTGCCGCGTTCCTGACCTTAGGGGAAAGGCTCTCAGCCTTTCCCCATTGAGAATGATACTCGCTGTAGGTTTTTCATAGATGGCTTTTATGATATTGAGGTAGGTACCCTCTATCCCTATACTCTGAAGAGTTTTGATCAAGAAAGGATGTTGTACTTTGTCAAATGCTTTTTCTGCATCTATTGAGAGGATCATATGATTCTTGCTCTTTCTTTTGTTAATGTATTGTATCACGTTGATTGATTTGCGGATGTTGAACCAGCCTTGCAGCCCAGGAATAAATCCCACTTGGTCATGGTGAATAATCCTTTTAATGTACTGTTGGATCCTATTGGCTAGTATTTTGGTGAGAATTTTTGCATCCATGTTCATCAAGGATATTGGTCTGTAATTCTCTTTTTTGATGGGGTCTTTGTCTGGTTTTGGGATCAAGGTAATGCTGGCCTCATAAAATGAGTTTGGAAGTTTCCCTTCCATTTCTATTTTTTGGAACAGTTTCAGGAGAATAGGTATTAATTCTTCTTGAAATGTCTGATAGAATTCCCCCGGGAAGCCGTCTGGCCCTGGGCTTTTGTTTCTTGGGAGATTTTTGATGACTGTTTCAATTTCCTTAGTGGTTATAGGTCTGTTCAGGTTTTCTATTTCTTCCTGGTTCAATTTTGGTAGTTGATACATCTCTAGGAATGCACCCATTTCTTCCAGGTTATCTAATTTGCTGGCATAGAGTTGCTCATAATATGTTCTTATAATTGTTTGTATTTCTTTGGTGTTGGTTGTGATCTCTCCTCTTTCATTCATGATTTTGTTGATTTGGGTCATTTCTCTTTTCTTTTTGATCAGTCTGGCCAGGGGTTTATCAATCTTGTTAATTCTTTCAAAGAACCA
>NW_027407113.1:0-1536 GCF_003265705.2 Callorhinus ursinus | reverse complement strand
TTCCTTGCGATTTCACACTTACGTTGGAAAAGTCTACCATGTTCATGAAAGACGTTAGTAGAAACACGGTTTCTGTGCAGTGGTGTTTCATCAGACTGAATAGTACTCCCTTTGTTTAGGATTCAACACATACGTTTGTGACTATGAATTCCTCGCGAACCCAGATGGGAGCTCGAAGCCGCGTTTGAGATAGACTTGGTTCGCAGAGATTCCTGTAGGCCTTTCCTCTGCTGAACTCGCATACTTTTGAAGATCCTTCTATCTTCGTGACCCATGCATGGTGTACGTTGTGAAAAGCCCTCCGTAAGAAGTTGTTCCGCGAGTAACGTAGATCACGCTTCCCCTCTGCTTTCTTTAACAATTTGCCTCAAGCCGTTTCGTTTCTTAGCAGAGGAGATGGCAGTCGAAGGAACGCACATCCACAGCGTTGTTTAGTAAAAATAAGTGTATAGCACGTTCCTTACGCTTCCTTCGATTTCCAGACACACACCTCTATAGGGGACAACTTGTGAGTTGGTGGTAACATTCGACCCACATTTTTCTTCACAGTGTAGCCTATGGCATTTCCTTACGCTTTCACGCAAAGGACTGAAAACGCTTCTGGCTTCCAGAAACAAGATCTGAGTTGGGAGAAACTTTCAACACAACTTCTTTCTCAAGCAGTGGTACATGTCACAGTATTCGTGACTTTACTGCGAACGTTGGAAATTGCTTCCATCTTCCTCCCTGTAGATGGTAGTGGAAAGACTATTTCTTTGCAGTTTTGTTTCTTGAGAGATGCGTATAAGAACCTTCCCTTAGAGAGCAACACATATATCTCGAAGGGCTTCTATCTTCAAGAACCAAGATGTTCGCACGACAGCCTGTTTGACGTGGCCTTGTTTCTCAGAGTTCAGTGTAAGGCTACTAGGCCTGAGTCGAGCCCACGTCCATTTGAAGACCCATCCACCTGCATGACACAGGATTTAAAGGAGAGAAAACCTCCGCACAACGTGTTCCCCGCTGTACAGGATCGCGCGTTCCATCTCTTTCCTACACACAAGGTTTAAGAAGCTGCTTCCAACCTTACGAAAAGAGATGGTAGTCGAAGGACGGCAACAATATAGATTTGTTCTTAGAGTTAAACAAACGTATGCCATCTTCCTTAGGCTTGCTCACCTCATCCATTTCCGTACATCGTTCTTCATGTCACAAGGTAGGCACATTCGACACGGAGAGTTAAGTCTAGTCCATGTCCCTTACGCCTTCACCCCCACTGCGGAAAACATTTTCATCTCACTGACACCATAGGACAGCTGAGGGAAGCCTACTTCACAAGAGGTTTCTGCCGCACCGTCACAGGGCCCATTCAAGATGCCTTCACCGTTGCATGGTAAAGTACTTCTCATCCTTACGTGTATGGCTTTCCTGATTGATTTCCTTCTCACAATGAAAACCTTGACACATTCCATCTGCTCTCTCTCCTACTCTTGAAAACACTTTCACGGAACAAGATTCGAATGGGGACAGATATTCTACACTATGTATGTCTGTGGG
>NW_027407112.1:433-1536 GCF_003265705.2 Callorhinus ursinus | reverse complement strand
ACTGGTGGGTGAGGGAAGGTGAATCCTGCATCTGCACTTACACTTGGTATTTGGTGACAAATCACTATGATGCCATGTGCCATCACTAAGAGAAACCTGTGTCGGGGGGCGGAGCAAGATGGCGGAGGAGTAGGAGACCTGGATTTCGTCTGGTCTCAGGAATTCAGCTGAATAGGGATCAAACCATTCTGAGCACCTACGAACTCAACAGGAGATCGAAGAGGAGAGTAGCAACAACTATCTGAACAGAGAAGCGACCACTTACTGGAAGGTAGGACATGCGGAGAAGTGAATCCGAGGCGATATTCGGGAGGATAGACGGCGGGGGAGGGGACCTCCGTCGGCCGCTTCTGGCAAGTGCTAGAGCCGCGGAGCACAAAATCGGACCTTTTAGAAGTCGGCTCCGCGGAGGGACGTCGCTGCAGTGGCTAAGCGGGGGTGGAACCCTCGTGGGACAGTGGGGTCTCAGGACCCTCGGGGTCACAGAAAGACCAGGGGTGGAACCCTTGTGGGACAGTGTAGTCTGAGGACCCTCGGGGTCACAGAAAGACCGGGGGTGCCTGAGTGCAGCAGAGCTCCCAGGGATCGGAGCGGGGAAGCCGGCTGCAGAGACAGAGCCGAGGCGCGGGCTCTCAGCTCGGGGTGGCCATAAACCGTGAGCGGCGACACAGTTGAGCCACTGCTCCTCCAGCAGGGACCCAACAAGCGGCAGAGCCGGTGAGACTCCCCTTCCTCCCCCGGGAGGAGCGGCGCGGGAGCGCACCGCAGGGATCTGCTGGGTTTGGAGCCTCCACACGGGGTCGGGTGCCAGAGATAGAAACGCTCGGTCACAGGCCGGGTGAGCATGGAGTGCGGCCGGAGACCGGGGACACGGGAGTGACTGCTTTTCTCTGGGGGCGCACTGAGGAGCGGGGCCCCGAGTTCTCAGCTCCTCCGGGTGGAGATTGGGAGGCCACCATTTTCACCCTGGTCCTCCAAAGCTGTACCGAGAGCTTGCAGGGAACAAAAGCTCCTGAGAGCAAACCCGAGCAGCTTGCTTAGCCCGGACCGACAAGGGCGGGGCAATTCAGCCTCCGGCAAAGACATTTGGAAACCACGGCAAC
>NW_027407112.1:0-333 GCF_003265705.2 Callorhinus ursinus | reverse complement strand
ACCGACAAGGGCGGGGCAATTCAGCCTCCGGCAAAGACATTTGGGAACCACGGCAACAGGCCCTTCCCCCAGAAGATCAGCCCGAACAGCCAGCAAGCCCAGACCAAGTTCACCGATCAAGGAGAACGGGAGAACTCCAGCGCTAGGGGAATACTGCACATAGAATTCATGGCTTTTTTTTACCATGATTCATTAGTTCATCAAAGTTAAATTTTGTTAACTGTTTTTTTTTTTCTTTTTCCCTTTTCCAACCAACATCTTATCAATCTCTTTAAAAAAAAATTTCTTATTTTTCATTTTTAGAGTCATATTTTATCCCTTCATAGTAGTTAC
>NW_027407111.1:0-1537 GCF_003265705.2 Callorhinus ursinus | reverse complement strand
ATTTCTCTTCTCCTGCTGGGTTTAGGCTTTCTTTGCTGTTCTTTCTCCAGCTCCTTTAGGTGTAGGGTTAGGTTGTGTATTTGAGACCTTTCTTGTTTCTTGAGAAAGGCTTATATTGCAGACAGCATATTGATGGGTCTTGTTTTTTAATCCAATCTGATTGCTATATACTTTCCTCTCAGGACTGCCTTTGCTGTATCCCAAAGATTTTGAACAGTTGTGTTTTCATTTTCATTGGTTTCCATGAATTTTTTTAATTCTTCTTTAATTTCCTGGTTGACCCATTCATTCTTTAGTAGGATGGTCTTTAGCCTCCATGTATTTGAGTTCTTTCCGACTTTCCTCTTGTGATTGAGTTCTAGTTTCAAAGCATTGTGGTCTGAAAAGATGCAGGGAATAATCCCAGTCTTTCGGTACTGGTTGAGACCTGATTTGTGACCTAGGAAGTGATCTATTCTGTAGAACGTTCCATGGGCACTAGAGAAGAATGTGTATTCCGTTGCTTTGGGATGGAATGTTCTGAATATGTCTGTGAAGTCCATTTGGTCCAGTGTGTCATTTAAAGTCTTTATTTCCTTGTTGATCTTTTGCTTAGATGATCTGTCCATTTCAGTCAGGGGGGTGTTAAAGTCCCCCACTATTATTGTATTGTTGTCAATGTGTTTCTTCGCTTTGGTTATTAATTGCCTTATAAAATTGGCTGCTCCCATGTTAGGGGCATAGATATTTACAATTGTTAGATCCTCTTGTTGGATAGACCCTTTAAGTAGGATATAATGTCCTTCCTCATCTCTTATTAGTCTTTGTTTTAAAATCTAATTTGTCTGATATAAGGATTGCCACCCCAGCTTTCTTTTGGTGTCCATTAGCATGGTAAATGGTTTTCCACCCCCTCACTTTCAATCTGGGGGTGTCTTTGGGTCTAAAATGAGTCTCTTGCAGACAGCATATTGATGGGTCTTGATTTTTAATCCAATCTGATAGCCTATGTCTTTTGATTGGGGCATTTAGCCCATTTACATTCAGGGTAACTATTGAAAGGTATGAATTTAGTGCCATTGTATTGCCTGTAGGTGACTGTTACTGTATATTGTCTGTGTTCCTTTCTGATCTATGCTGCTTTTAAGCTCTCTCTTTGCTTAGAGGACCCCTTTCAATATTTCTTGGATGGCTGGTTTCATGTTTGCAAATTCCTTTAGTTTTTGTTTGTCCTGGAAGCTTTTTATCTCTCCTTCAATTTTCAATGATAGCCTAGCTGGATATAGTATTCTTGGCTGCATATTTTTCTCGTTTAGTACTCTCAAGATCTCATGCCAGTCCTTTCTGGCCTGCCAGGTCTCTGTGGATAGGTCTGTTGCCAATCTAATATTTCTACCATTGTAGGTTACATATCTCTTCTCCCAAGCTGCTTTCAGGATTTTCTCTTTGTCTCTGAGACTCGTAAGTTTTACTATTAGATGTCGGGGTGTTGACCTATTTTTATTGATTTTGAGAGGGGTTCTCTGTGCCTCCTGGATTTTGATGCCTGTTTCCTTCC
>NW_027407110.1:0-1537 GCF_003265705.2 Callorhinus ursinus | reverse complement strand
TATTCGGGGTCTCTTCTGGTTCCATACAAATTTTAGGATTATTTGTTCCATTTCTCTGAAAAAAGTGGATGGTATTTTGATGGGGATTGCATTGAATGTGTAGATTGCTCTAGGTAGCATTGACATCTTCACAATGTTTTTTCTTCCAATCCATGAGTATGGAAAATTTTTCCATTTCTTTGTGTCTTCTTCAATTTCTTTCCTGAGTATTTTATAGTTTTCTGAGTACAGATCCTTTGCCTATTTGGTTAAATTTTTTCCTAGGTATCTTATGGTTTTGGGTGCAATTGTAAATGGGATCGACTCTTTGATTTGTCTCTCTTCTGTCTTGTTGATGGTGAATAGGAATGCCACTGATTTGTGTGCATTGATTTTATATCCTGCTACTTTACTGAATTCCTGTATGAGTTCTAGCAATTTTGGGGTGGAGTCTTTTGGGTTTTCCATATACAATATCTTATCATCTGCAAAGAGTGAGAGTTTGACTTCCTCTTTGCCAATTTAGATGCCTTGGATTTCTTGTTGTTGTCTGATTGCTGTGGCTAGGACTTCTAATACTATGTTGAATAGCAGTGGTGATAGTGGACATCCCTGCCGCATTCCTGACCTTAGGGGAAAAGCTCTCAGCTTTTCCCCATTTAGAATGATATTTGCTGTAGGTTTTTCATAGATTACTTTTATGATATTGAGGTATGTACCCTCAATCCCTATACTCTGAAGAGTTTTAATCAAGAAAGGATGCTGTACTTTGTCAAATGCTTTTCTGCATCTATTGAGAGGATCCTATGATTCTTGTTCTTTCTTTTGTTAATGTATTGTATCACATTGATTGATTTGCAGATGTTGAACCAACCTTGCAGCCCAGGGATAAATCCCACTTAGTCATGGTGAATAATCCTTTTAATGAACTGTTGGATCCTATTGGCTAGTATTTTGGTGAGAATTTTTGCATCCATGTTCATCAAGGATATTGGTCTGTAATTCTCCTTTTTGATGGGGTCCTTGTCTGGTTTTGGGACCAAGGTAATGGTGGCCTCATAAAATGAGTTTGGAAGTTTTCCTTCCATTTCTATTTTTTTGGAACAGTTTCAGGAGAATAGGTATTAATTCTTCTTTAAATGTTTGGTAGAATTCCCCTGGGAAGCCATCTGGCCCCAGGCTTTTGTTTGTTGGGAGATTTTTGATGACTTGTTTCAATTTCCTTAGTGGTTATAGGTCTGTTCAGGTTTTCTTTTCTTCCTGGTTCAGTTTTGGTAGTTGATACATCTCTAGGAATGCACCCATTTCTTCCAGGTTATCTAATTTGCTGGCATAGAGTTGCTCATATTATGTTCTAGTAATTGTTTGTATTTCTTTGATGTTGGTTGTGATCTCTCCTCTGTATTCATAATTTTGTTGATTTGGGTCACTTCTCTTTTCTTTTTGATAGGTTTGGCCAGAGGTTTATCAATCTTGTTAATTCTTTCAAAGAACCAGCTCCTAGTTTCGTGGATCTGTTCTACTGTTCTTTTGGTTTCTATTTCATTGATTTCTGCTC
>NW_027407109.1:0-1538 GCF_003265705.2 Callorhinus ursinus | reverse complement strand
GTTTTAAGAGTCTTAAATGTAGGGCAGCCAGGGATGAGGCAAATAACTGAAGGTAGAGGGCGCTAAAGAAGGGGGGGGAAGGTCAGCTGATACATCAGCTGACCTATTTATTTTTTTGCTTCACACATTTAAAGCTTTTATTTTGAAAAATAAAATACAAGTCATTAAGTTGTAAATGTACGGTAATTCCTCAACTTCTCAAAAACAATACAATGAATTATTTAAATAATTAAGGTATTTAATATTATCCACATCAATACATTTAAACAGGAAGTGTTGTACAAAACATTAGAACATGTACAGACAACCTATTCCAAGATGAAACTGCCCAATTTTGCTTATAGAATTCCATTTTAAAAACCCTCCCCTTGAAACAAAAGTTTGGAATCTGGTAAGAAAACATGAGGACCAGAGCAGTTTTAACAGAAAGCACATGCTCCCTCTGGGCTTCTTATCCACAGGGTTGTGCATGTAATTAGGATCAAGAGCACTGCAGTCAGGAAGATCACTCAGGAAGGCCCAAATGTATACTGACATCCCACCCTCACAGTGGGAGGAGACCGGCAAGCCAACAGGAGATGCGGGCCATGGTACATACGCTCCACTGATCTCAGCGGGGGACAGCCAGTCCTAGAACTTTCCCTCCTGTTGAAAGGCAGCAGTCTTCCCTCACATATGTAAGTGGTTCCTGGCTCTGCTACTCCACTTCCTCAGTCTTCTGAGGTTTTTCTTTAAGAAATTCAGGGAGCTGAAATTCTCCTTTATAGACCCTTCTAGTGTTTTCAAGGATTTTGGGATCAGGTTTTCCATAGTTAGGTGGATTGGCATATGGGTCATATCCAAGTTTGGCAATAATGCTTATTTTTTAAAAAATTTAAAAAGAAGTAATATGTCACAGTTTTACAAAATTCTTTTTTTTTTTTACAAAATTCTTTGCACATAATGAATCGCCAACACATCTGAGGAAATACTAAATGGTGACCCAGAGCCTAGAAATGGGAAAATAGCTAGTATAAAAGTGACAGTCTTAGGGAAACTTCAATGTTAGCTCTCCAGCACTGAACCTTCCTGTGTAACGGATGTCTTTACACACTTGATTACTGCTTGTTTCTGCTTTGGATTAAGTTCAGCTATAAGACGATGGGAATAGGCAAGGAAATGGCTAAGAATTAAAGATGTAGAGTGGGAAAAATAACATCTATTGTATTTTTTTTAAGAATATTTATTTGAGGGCGCCTGGGTGGCTCACTTGGTTGAGTGACTGCCTTCGGCTCAGGTCATGGTCCTGGAGTCCCGAGATCGAGTTCCGCATCAGGCTCCCTGTTCAGCGGGAGTCGGCTTCTCCCTCTGACCCTCCCCCAACTTGTGCTCTCTCTTTCTCAATTAAATAAATAAAATCTTTAAAAAAAAAAGAATTTATTTGAGAGAGAGTGAGCGAGAGAGAGAGCACAAGCTGGGGGAGGGGTGGAGGTAGAGGGAGAAGCAGACTCTCCGTGGAGCAGGGAGCCCAAGATCATGACCTGAGCCAAAGGTAGATG
>NW_027407108.1:0-1538 GCF_003265705.2 Callorhinus ursinus | reverse complement strand
AGTTTCACGTTTTCTTGTGAAAAGAACATTTAAGAATTTTGTCCTAGCAACCTTCAAATATACAATAAAATATGATTAACCATAGTGACCATTGACTGCAGTCCTCACGAAACAAGTTTTACACATTTTTTCACAACTTAGCTTCTTCTTTAAATCACATATGTTAAGGGCAGAAGCAGGTCCTGGGTTCCCTTTTCATTCAGAATAGTTTTGCCCTGTGGTTGTAGCTTTTCACCACCAATGACAATAAAACTTTGGTGCCTGGCATGGTTCTTGACAGTTGGTTAAGAGAATGGTCAGAAGATACTGGCAGGGCTGAGTCCTTGTGGGAGCAGGCAGCTACTGAGCAGAGAGGCATGGGGTGATGAAAACCCAGGCAGGAAGATCACTCTGATTGTGACGGAAATTTGCAGGTGGAAAGCCCTACAGTTATTACTGTGAAAAAGAGGGAGACCTGAGAGCCACTGCTGGAGAGGCTGTAAATCTGAGCACAGAAGCAGAAGGAGCCTGGTATCTCTGATAAAATTTGACTGATAGTCAATCCTTGGTATCCTTGCACAGTTGGGAATTATGAAGCCAGAAATGTAATACTATGCTCCATCATTCCATATGCATTTATTTAATCGTGTCTACTTTGGCCAAGGATGTGCTAGGCTTTGGTGGTAAGGGATAGGACAAGGCTCCAGATGATGATATGCTGGCTCTGGCACAGGAACTTCACACCCAGGGACAAAGATTCAAATCTGAGGTCCGTGTATATCAAAGTAGAGATGATGCATTGATTTATCATGTATGCTTCATGTCACAATATTTCTGAGTATCTGTGGCATGCCAGGTGTTGGCACTGGGTTCTCTGTCCTTTTAGTCTGGGAAAATGGCCACAATGATTCTGGGAGGGGTCGGTGTGTGCTGTTGAGTGCGCCCTCAGGTGCTGCAAGAGGCTTGAATAAAGTAAGTGCCTATGTGGACAAGGGAGTGACCACGCTTCTAACGATTAGTGGGAGTGAAAATATTTTAGTAAGCCCATAACTGAGAAGGATTATTGTTCTGCTCCATGGATGGTACTGAGATGCCAACTGTGGAGGGACACACAATTCAGGACTGACTTACTGCTGACTTACCCTCAACAAGCTCTAGTCATTGTCAGCTAGAATATATACCACTCCTTCCAGACACCTGCTTTTACAGAGAAAAGAAATGCCAGGTTTTAATCAACCCCTTGTAGAGATGACTGATGTCTTCAGGGTTGTGTTATTTCCATGTAGTTTATGTGACCAATCTTGGATAATGGCACAAAAGAAGACAGAGAGAGTCCTTTTTTTTTTTGAAATTGGAAGGAACTTGTCAGCATTGATGAAAGTTCTCACTGTTATATCATAAGTGAAGGAACACATTCAGGAATGTACATGTCCAGTTGCATGACCATTAAATTATTCCAAATTTTCCTCAGAATATGTTGCTAAAGATGTCAGTCAACAACAACAAAAGAAGCTTATGAATCATTTTGAGAATTTATTTATTTCACTTTCCATCTCTAA
>NW_027407107.1:0-1538 GCF_003265705.2 Callorhinus ursinus | reverse complement strand
AATTTTAAATATTTTAACACATACTTACCTTTATTTAAAAACCTTAATAATGTGAGCAATTACTAGACTCTATATATTATGAAACTGCTGTATCCTGAGCAACGTTTGAAAGACCTTGGGTTTCCAGGAGTAATTTAAGGGCTCATATCTTCTTTATACTTGATTATAAGTTGAGAAAGAATTGTTTTAAATCTTACTTTTTAAATATGTGTCCACTGAATTCAGGTTGCCTCCTAGGTGAAGTGAACTTGGGCCTTCCTTTGTCATCCTGGGGTTCTGAGTGCATGGGAATGAGGGCTCGCGTTAACACCACAGAGGATCCGAGGGCCAAGGGTCCCTGAAAAGGGACAAACACAACTGCTTGTGGTGCCCTCCATCTTCTTCTCCTTGTCTGTCAGTGAATGCCATTCCCAGAGCAGAGTCAGTGTCCCAGAGAGCTGCCACGTTGCAAGTGATAAGTGGACAAGAGAGTGTTCTGAAATTAAACTGCCAAGAGCCTGGAAGCAGGGATGTGCCCTAGAGCAGGGCTGCTGGGCGTGTGTGCCGACGGGGGTCTAGGGTGACCCCTTTAGAGCGGGGGCATGTGTGCCGATGATGGTGACCCCCCCCAGAGCAGGGCTGCTGGGTGTATGTGGTGACGTGGGTCCACGGTGACCCCTCTAGAGCGGGGGCCTGTGTGCTGACAGCGGTGACCCCCCCAGAGCAGGGCTGCTGGGCGTGTGTGCCGACGGGCGTCTAGGGTGACCCCTCCCTCTAGAGCGGGGCCTGTACGTAGACAGGGGTCCAGGGCTGGTACTGATTGTGATAAATACAGAAAATGAGAGTAAACACTTGGATACTTTTATAGCAGTTTGATGAAATAATTTAGGTTGAAAAAATTGGAACATATATATTCTTTTTGGTTTTGGTGTGGTTTCATTTCTCTTGGTCATTTTTGGCATGATATTTTATGAGACTAGTCCTCGTGCCAGATTAGAAACTTAAAATCACACTGTCCCTTTAGTGGGCATGGTGTGTGAGGCTCCTGCGGCAGAGCGGTTGCCTGAGGGGCCTCGGGAAAGCAGGAGAAGCTGCCCCACTGCAGTCCCCTGAGGGACACGACCCGCAAGCTGTGGTGCAGGAGGCCAGTGGGGGTCCCGGAGGACACAGCGGCGCCGCACGCGGCTGCTGCTTGCACCTCGGGTCTCAGGACTGGACAGTCCTGGCCGCTGGGAAGTGGGTGCGGCTGCCCTGCTGTCCCCGGACGCATGGCATGCTCACCGGGCGGGGCCCAGACCTGGTGCAGGTCGCAGTGTCCGCCTGTGTCCCTGGCTCGGTCTCGCCGTGTTGCTCTCCTGAGGCAAGTCCGTAGTCTCTGCTGGCCGCCTTTGTGCTCCCCAGCTGGTGCAGGCGCACGAAAACTCTGCAGTGGGTGGGCCGCCCACGCTCGGGGTTCTGTTGAGACTGGCACGAGGAAAGCACTTCTGCACGGGAGCCAGCAGG
Source organism: Callorhinus ursinus (assembly GCF_003265705.2). Taxonomy (NCBI): domain Eukaryota; kingdom Metazoa; phylum Chordata; class Mammalia; order Carnivora; family Otariidae; genus Callorhinus; species Callorhinus ursinus. The sequence continues at coordinate 56 of NW_027407107.1, read as the reverse complement.
TGCCTAAGGGACAGTCAGGAAATACTTCGGATGGTTGAGCATTCTCGAGGTCTGTC
>NW_027407106.1:0-1538 GCF_003265705.2 Callorhinus ursinus | reverse complement strand
AATGGCAAGATCTCATTCCTTTTGATGGCTGCATAATATTCCATTGTTTATATATATCACAACTTCTTTATCCATTCATCTGTCGATGGGCATCTTGGCTCTCTCCACAGTTTGGCTATTGTGGACATTGCTGCTATAAACATTGGGGTACATGTACCCCTTCGGGTCCCTACATTTGTATCTTTGTGGTAAATACCCAGTAGTGCAATTGCTGGATCGAACGGTAGCTCTAATTTCAACTGTTTGAGAAACCTCCATACTGTTTTCCAGAGGGGTTGCACCAGCTTGCATTCCCACCAACAGTGTAGGAGGGTTCCCCTTTCTCCACATCCCCGCCAACATCTGTCGTTCCCTGACTTGTTAATTTTAGCCATTCTGACGGGTGTGAGGTGGTATCTCATTGAGGTTTTGATTTGGATTTCCCTGATGCCGAGTGATGTTGAGCACTTTTTCATGTGCCTGTTGGCCATTTGGATGTCTTCTTTGGAGAAATGTCTGTTCATGTCTTCTGCCCATTTCTTGATTGGATTATTTGTTCTTTGGGTGTTGAGTTTGATAAGTTCTTTATAGATTTTGGATACTAGCCCTTTATCTGATATGTCGTTTGCAAATATTTTCTCCCATTCTGTCGGTTGTCTTTTGGTTTTGTGGACTGTTTCTTTTGCTGTGCAAAAGCTTTTTATCTTGATGAAATCCCAATAGTTCATTTTTGCCCTGGCTTCCCGTGCCTTTGGCGATGTTTCTAGGAAGAAGTTGCTGCGGCTAAGGTCGAAAAGGTTGCTACCTGTGTTCTCCTTTAGGATTTGGATGGACTCCTGTCTCACGTTTAGGTCTTTCAACCATTTGGAGTCTATTTTTGTGTGTGGTGTAAGGAAATGGTCCAGTTTCATTCTTCTGCATGTGGCTGTCCAATTTTCCCAACACCATTTGTTGAAGAGACTGTCTTTTTGCCATTGGACATTCTTTCCTGCTTTGTCAAAAATAAGTTGACCATAGAGTTGAGGGTCCATTTCTGGGCTCTCGATTCTGTTCCATTGATCTATGCGTCTGTTTTTGTGCCAGTACCATACTGTCTTGATGATGACAGCTTTGTAATAGAGCTGGAAGTCCGGAATTGTGATGCCGCCAGCTTTGCTTTTCTTTTTCAGTATTCCTCTGGCTATTCGGGGTCTCTTCTGGTTCCATACAAATTTTAGGATTATTTGTTCCATTTCTTTGAAAAAAGTGGATGGTATTTTGATGGGGATTGCATTGAATGTGTAGATTGCTCTAGGTAGCATTGACATCTTCACAATGTTGATTCTCCCAATCCATGAGCATGGAACGTTTTTCCATTTCTTTGTGTCTTCTTCAATTTCTTTCATGAGTATTTTATAGTTTTCTGAGTACAGATCCTTTGCCTCTTTGGTTAGATTTATTCCTAGGTATCTAATGGTTTTGGGTGCAATTGTAAATGGGATAGACTCCTTGATTTGTCTCTCTTCTGTCTTGTTGTTGGTGTATAGGAATGCCACTGATTTCTGTGCATTGATTTTATA
>NW_027407105.1:862-1538 GCF_003265705.2 Callorhinus ursinus | reverse complement strand
TGGTTTTGGGATCAAGGTAATGGTGGCCTCATAAAATGAATTTGGAAATGGAAGTTTTCCTTCCATTTCTATTTTTTGGAACAGTTTCAGGAGAATAGGTATTAATTCTTCTTGAAATGTCTGATAGAATTCCCCTAGGAAGCCATCTGGCCCTGGGCTTTTGTTTCTTGGGAGATTTTTGATGACTGCTTCAATTTCATTAGTGGTTATAGGTCTGTTCAGGTTTTCTATTTCTTCCTGGTTCAGTTTGGTAGTTGATACATCTCTAGGAATGCACCCATTTCTTCCAGGTTATCTAATTTGCTGGCATAGAGTTGCTCATAATATGTTCTTATAATTGTTTGTATTTCTTTGGTGTTGGTTGTGATCTCTCCTCTTTCATTCATGATTTTGTTGATTTGGGTCATTTCTCTTTTCTTTTTGATCAGTCTGGCCAGGGGTTTATCAATCTTGTTAATTCTTTCAAAGAACCAGCTCCTAGTTTCGTTGATCTGTTCTACTGTTCTTTTGGTTTCTAGTTCATTGATTTCTGCTCTGATTTTTATGATTTCTCTTCTCCTGCTGGGTTTAGGCTTTATTTGCTGTTCTTTCTCCAGCTCCTTTAGGTGTAGGGTTAGGTTGTGTATTTGAGACCTTTCTTGTTTCTTGAGAAAGGCTTGTATTGCTATATACTTTC
>NW_027407105.1:0-762 GCF_003265705.2 Callorhinus ursinus | reverse complement strand
AGCTCCTTTAGGTGTAGGGTTAGGTTGTGTATTTTAGACCTTTCTTGTTTCTTGAGAAAGGCTTGTATTGCTATATACTTTCCTCTCAGGACTGCCTTTGCTGTATCCCAAAGATTTTGAACAGTGTGTTTTCATTTTCATTGGTTTCCATGAATTTTTTAAATTCTTCTTTAATTTCTTGGTTGACCCATTCATTCTTTAGTAGGATGCTCTTTAGCCTCCATGTATTTGAGTTCTTTCCGACTTTCCTCTTGTGATTGAGTTCTAGTTTCAAAGCATTGTGGTCTGAAAATATGCAGGGAATGATCCCAATCTTTTGGTACCGATTGAGACCTGATTTGTGACCTAGGATGTGATCAATTCTGGAGAATGTTCCATGGGCACTAGAGAAGAATGTGTATTCTGTTGCTTTGGGATGGAATGTTCTGAATATGTCTGTGAAGTCCATTTGGTCCAGTGTGTCATTTAAAGTCTTTATTTCCTTGTTGATCTTTTGCTTAGATGATCTGTCCATTTCAGTCAGGGGGGTGTTAAAATCCCCCACTAGTATTGTATTGTTGTCAATGTGTTTCTTTGCTTTTGTTATTAATTGCCTTATATAACTGGCTGCTCCCATGTTCGGGGCATAGATATTTACAATTGTTAGATCTTCTTGTTGGATAGACCCTTTAAATAGGATATAGTGTCCTTCCTCATCTCTTATTACAGTCTTTGGTTTAAAATCTAGTTTGTCTGATATAAGGATTGCCACCCCAGCTTTCT
>NW_027407104.1:287-1538 GCF_003265705.2 Callorhinus ursinus | reverse complement strand
TCCCTGCCCCGCCTCACACGCCAAAAGTTCCAAGTATGAAGAAGTCAAAGTGTATAAATTGCCCCCTTTGTTTGTGCTTGGGGCTCAGACCATTGGAGATCACTCTCCTCTAAGCCCACCAGCATTAAATAAACCTCCTATCCTCCAAGATCTCCAGGTACCACCAGGTTCTTCCATCAGGCGATCCAGTCCAGGTTCTGTAACAGAAGCGCGCCATAAGCTGGCGGATCGGTCGTGCCATGCCCCTATGCCCTAAACCTGACCCTAGGTGGGCTTCTGAGGTGTCTGTCCCAAGAGGCCTGTCCCAAAGCTCCAGGGACTAGAGACACCTGAGCAAAAACAGAGGACTCAGCCTGCAACTAGAAGGAAAACTTGCCATTTGGAACTCCGGAAAGCATTCCAAGCAGGAGAAGTCTGCATGCCCATCTCAGTGAAAACCCACATTTAACCACCCCTGTATCCAAACCCTGAGCCTGAACACACCCTGACCCACACCCTCAAATCAACCCCCAGGAAGCTCGCCACAGTGCCAGCAGATTGGGCCTGCCGTGCTCCAGGGCCCTGAAACTAACCCTAGGATGGACTCTGAGGGGTCTGTCCCCAGAGTCCTGGCTCCAAAGCCCCAGGGATTGAGGACATCAGAGCAGTACCAGAGTATTAGCCTTCCACCCAGAAGGAAACCGCACCTTTTGGAATTCTGGAAAGGTTTCAGAGCAGGAGAAATCTGCATGCATTTCCCAGTGAACCCCCACTTTCAGTGGCTTCCTGGCCACAAATAACGAGCCTGACACTCACCTGGACCCATGCCCTCAACTAGGACACCTAGGAAGGTCGCCACAGTGTCAATAGATTGGACCTGCCATGCCCCTAGGCCCTAACGCCAACCCTAGGTTGGCTTCTAAGGGCTTCTAAGGGCTCTGTCTCCTGGCTCTAAGGGTCAGGTTTAGGGCATAGGCCTGGCAACAAATCCCCAGGGGTTGTGGCACCTGAGTAATACCAGAGTACTCAGCCTGCCACCCGGAAGTAAACCATGCCATTTGGAGCTCCAGAAAGCATCAGAGCAGGGAAACTCTGCATGCCCATCCCAGGAAACCCCCACAGTAAGCGACACCCTGGCTGCAAACCCTGAGCCTGACATTGACCCGGAACCATGCCCTCAACTCTGGTCCCCGGGAAGCTTGCCACAGCACCAGTAGTTCAGGCCTGCCATGCTCCTAGTTCCTAACTCTAACCGTAGGTTAGTTTCTGAGG
>NW_027407104.1:0-187 GCF_003265705.2 Callorhinus ursinus | reverse complement strand
GCCTGTCATGCCCCTAAGCACTAACCCTAACTCTAGGTTGGCTTCTGGGGCATCTTCCTCCAAAGCGGGGCTCCCACGACACAGGTTTTGGGGACTCCTGAGCATTAGCTGAGGACTCAGCTTGCCATTCAGAAGGAAATCACACTCTTTGAAATCCGGAAAGTGCTCAGAGCAGGAGAAATCTGCA
>NW_027407103.1:0-1539 GCF_003265705.2 Callorhinus ursinus | reverse complement strand
GATAGAGTCACCTGCATTTTAAACCTTCTCCAAGTTGTTTTCTTGTTTTCTGTCTGCATTAAACTTCTGATTATTGAATGTTAATATATCCTAACTATTAGAGCAACGTAAAAAGCAAGCATTGCTTTAGGAATGTTAAGTGTTAAATAAATAGATATTGAATAAATGAATAAAAAAATGAACTATGCTACCCTGTTGAGACAGAGATAGTGTAGAAGGTTGCTTTAAATCTGTATTTTTGCAAGAAAACATTTAACAAATAAGTCCATAACTTATTTACTGAGCATCTTGTATGTGTTGGGTGCTCTTCCAAGTGCTAAGGATACAGTAGTGAATAAGACAGGCACAAACTCTTACCCTTGCAGAGCTTGCATTTTTATTGAGTGAATAAAATAAGGAAGATGTTTCAAATCACGAGTGATATTTTGTTATGTATTTACATAAACCCTTTATCTTAGATATTGATCTTATCTTTTAGAGCCAATCGTTTTTTCCATTTCAGCTTTCTTAAAGCAGCACGAGATATAAGAAATTATATATATATGCTTATATGGAATATAGGCTTATACATGAATACATATGAGAATACAGTATTATAAATGTGCATATATGTGTATATGTATATATAAGTACACGTATATATTCTCATAGTTAACAAAAGGCCCTCAACTGTCACTATAGTATCTAATTCCTCCTTCCATAACCCCATCCCATAGTCTGTCTGAACCTGATTCTTCCACACTAAATGGTGTTGAGAGTGTCTCCTTTCTATCCTAGCTCACCCCATTTGCTTACATGGATTTGTCATCTGAGATGTGGACACTTACTGTGGTGTGACTGTGAGTCTCCCTAAGGTCCATCCTGGCTAAAGGAGCACCCCCACCGCCTGCCGGATGTACTGCACCCATTGCCTTCTTAGCTTTGTTCATGCTCACTCCCTCCCCTCCCTGTTCCCCTTCTCTCTGAATTGACTCACACATCCACACTCACTTTGTGCATGACCTTCTTTAAAAAGGTGTCTCTGATCCGAGCACCAAATCACCTTTCATTGCTCTAAGCTTGTAGCTCACGTGGCAAATAATCCTAGCCTGCTTGGGATAATCCCACATTGCCATTCATATCATTAGTTCAATTTTGTTTTTACCCTTTTCTTGCACTTTGTGTTTTCACTCTGCAATCAGAATCAGCTCTCCTCAGGAAAAATATTTTCGTTATCCCCAGTGCCAGTACTGGGCCCATGATTACCACTCAATACATTTTTGTTAAATGTACAAACAGATGAAGAAATGCAATCCTAAAGTCTGGGTCTTCCTTTTGAAAATTTCCGTGGGAACTATTGATTAAATTGACATCATTCCATGTGCACCGAGAATCTCTTAGTCCTGCTCGCCCTCCTCTTCTCTGCTGCAGAACCAAAAACCAAAGGAAGATTCGTGTGATTTGTTAAATTCTCTGAAGTATCCCATATGGATGGGATAAGTGAGTGGACACAGATAGAGTCACCTGCATTTTAAACCTTCTCCAAGTTGTTTTCTTGTT
>NW_027407102.1:0-1539 GCF_003265705.2 Callorhinus ursinus | reverse complement strand
GATAGAGTCACCTGCATTTTAAACCTTCTCCAAGTTGTTTTCTTGTTTTCTGTCTGCATTAAACTTCTGATTATTGAATGTTAATATATCCTAACTATTAGAGCAACGTAAAAAGCAAGCATTGCTTTAGGAATGTTAAGTGTTAAATAAATAGATATTGAATAAATGAATAAAAAAATGAACTATGCTACCCTGTTGAGACAGAGATAGTGTAGAAGGTTGCTTTAAATCTGTATTTTTGCAAGAAAACATTTAACAAATAAGTCCATAACTTATTTACTGAGCATCTTGTATGTGTTGGGTGCTCTTCCAAGTGCTAAGGATACAGTAGTGAATAAGACAGGCACAAACTCTTACCCTTGCAGAGCTTGCATTTTTATTGAGTGAATAAAATAAGGAAGATGTTTCAAATCACGAGTGATATTTTGTTATGTATTTACATAAACCCTTTATCTTAGATATTGATCTTATCTTTTAGAGCCAATCGTTTTTTCCATTTCAGCTTTCTTAAAGCAGCACGAGATATAAGAAATTATATATATATGCTTATATGGAATATAGGCTTATACATGAATACATATGAGAATACAGTATTATAAATGTGCATATATGTGTATATGTATATATAAGTACACGTATATATTCTCATAGTTAACAAAAGGCCCTCAACTGTCACTATAGTATCTAATTCCTCCTTCCATAACCCCATCCCATAGTCTGTCTGAACCTGATTCTTCCACACTAAATGGTGTTGAGAGTGTCTCCTTTCTATCCTAGCTCACCCCATTTGCTTACATGGATTTGTCATCTGAGATGTGGACACTTACTGTGGTGTGACTGTGAGTCTCCCTAAGGTCCATCCTGGCTAAAGGAGCACCCCCACCGCCTGCCGGATGTACTGCACCCATTGCCTTCTTAGCTTTGTTCATGCTCACTCCCTCCCCTCCCTGTTCCCCTTCTCTCTGAATTGACTCACACATCCACACTCACTTTGTGCATGACCTTCTTTAAAAAGGTGTCTCTGATCCGAGCACCAAATCACCTTTCATTGCTCTAAGCTTGTAGCTCACGTGGCAAATAATCCTAGCCTGCTTGGGATAATCCCACATTGCCATTCATATCATTAGTTCAATTTTGTTTTTACCCTTTTCTTGCACTTTGTGTTTTCACTCTGCAATCAGAATCAGCTCTCCTCAGGAAAAATATTTTCGTTATCCCCAGTGCCAGTACTGGGCCCATGATTACCACTCAATACATTTTTGTTAAATGTACAAACAGATGAAGAAATGCAATCCTAAAGTCTGGGTCTTCCTTTTGAAAATTTCCGTGGGAACTATTGATTAAATTGACATCATTCCATGTGCACCGAGAATCTCTTAGTCCTGCTCGCCCTCCTCTTCTCTGCTGCAGAACCAAAAACCAAAGGAAGATTCGTGTGATTTGTTAAATTCTCTGAAGTATCCCATATGGATGGGATAAGTGAGTGGACACAGATAGAGTCACCTGCATTTTAAACCTTCTCCAAGTTGTTTTCTTGTT
>NW_027407101.1:168-1539 GCF_003265705.2 Callorhinus ursinus | reverse complement strand
AGACAACTCCATGTAGCAAAGGAACTCATCACCCGTGAGGTGTGTTGGGATCCCTGAGGGAAAGGGCTTCGCTTCGTGGGCTGAGGTTGTGTCTTCATCCTTATCTGGACCAAAGTCATGTTGTGTGGCTATGGAGATCCAGACCCTTATGTGACCACATTATTATTATTATTATTATTATTATTATTATTATTATTATTATTATTATTTTAAAAAAGCAATATAGATATTGCCTTCGAGATATGAATATCAAAAGGAAAAACACAAGGTCACAAATATATATAATGATTGAACTTGTGGTATCTCTCATTATTATGGGTAATGTAGGGCTGCCTGTATGAGAAAGATGAAGTAATTATATTTTGATATAAGTGTGCTGTGCATACGGAGTGCTTTATTCTGTCATTTGCCTTATTTCTCTGAAGGGAAAATGGAGTGGTGACTGGAGCTTGGTTTCTGATTTTAAGGAATGGGAGACAAGTGAATTGAAAGAGCAGTGTTGATGCTGACACGGGTCTCAGTGTCCAGTGAACGAAGGTTTGAAGCTTGGAATTGGAAGTGTTGGTGTTCAGCGAGGATATTGTCGAGTTTCCAGCACATGGAATCACCTGGCTGGTGTGCCTAATCAGGCCAGTTCCTGCCTTTCTAAGGGCAGCTTGAAAGTGACTTGAAACCCTAGGGCATTTGTGGAGTGGTCTGGATGGGACACCTGTGTGGGCCAGTGTAGACACCACCCAGGGAATTCCAGAGGTAATGAGGAGCACATTTGTGAGGGTGGAGTTTGCTTCTCTGTGAGAAGCACTGAGCTGGAGTGGAAAGAAGTTGCTGGGTCTTATGACTCACTGTGTCAGCAGGTCTGAGCCTGGCAGGATAGTCGGATCCGATAGCTGTGAGGTTGTGATGCCGTGGTGGTGGAAGGTCGCTCATGATGGGCAGGCCAGCTTGCTACAGGTACAGGGACTGGTGGGCTCTCTTCCCTGGCCAGCACTCCTGCTGCAGATGTGATAAGACAGTTGCTCCCTGTTTGGTTCTCGAGCCCTCGGCTTAGCAGGGTGGTTGGTGGGAAGAACCCCACACAAAGCATTATTGATTCTTGCCCGAGTGCACCCTGCTTCCTCAGAGGAGGCACAGCAGATATCCCCTGCCTGGTGTCTGTGAATTCAGCTGGCAGAAGCACTTCTTCCAGAGCCACAAGCCTGAGAAATCCTCTCCACATTCCTGTGCTGTGTGCAAGAGGTCACTTTTCATGTCGAACTGAAATCTTAGCTCCTCTGTTTGGAACTGAGGCCACACAGGACACCAGTCTCCATGAAGGTCTAGTTCCAAGTGGAACCTGATGTGTGAGACTGAGGCTGAACCTGTGCAGTCTGC
>NW_027407101.1:0-68 GCF_003265705.2 Callorhinus ursinus | reverse complement strand
GAGGATTCTGGACTTTAATCCCAGGTGGTTGGTGCAGGGAGGAGAGAAGTCTGTTTCCCAGGACCTTG
>NW_027407100.1:564-1539 GCF_003265705.2 Callorhinus ursinus | reverse complement strand
AAAGAATTAACAAGATTGATAAACCCCTGGCCAGACTATCAAAAAGAGAAATGACCCAAATCAACAAAATCATGACTGAAAGAGGAGAGATCACAACCAACACCAAAGAAATACAAACAATTATAAGAACATATTACGAGCAACTCTATGCCAGCAAATTAGATAATCTGGAGAAATGGATGCATTCCTAGAGATGTATCAACTACCATAACTGAACCAGGAAGAAACAGAGAACTGGGAAGAGACCTATAACCACTAAGGAAATTGAAGCAGTCATCAAAAATCTCCCAACAAACAAAAGCCCAGGGCCAGATGGCTTCCCAGCGGAATTCTACCAAACATTTAAAGAACAATTAATACCTATCCTTCTGAAACTGTCCCAAAAAATAGAAATGGAAGGAAAACCTTCAAACTCGTTTTATGAAACTACCATTACCTTGATCCCCAAAACAAAGACCCCATCAAAAGGAGAATTACAGACCAATATCCTTGATGAACGCGGATGCAAAAATTCTCCCCAAAATACTAGCCAATAGGATCCAACAGTACATTAAAAGGATCATTCACCACGACCAAGTGGAATTCATCTCTGGGCTGCAGGTTTGGTTCAACATGCGCAAATCAATCAATGTGATACAATACATTAATAAAAGAAAGAACAAGAACCATATGATCCTCTCCATAGATGCAGAAAAAGCATTTGACAAAGTACAGCATCCTTTCTTGATCAAAAGTTTTAAGAGTATAGGGATAGAGGGTACATATCTCAATATTATAAAAGCCATGTATAAAAACCCACAGCGAATATCATTCTCAATGGGGAAAAACTGAGAGCTTTCCCCCTAAGGTCAGGAACATGGCAGGGATGTCCACTCTCACCACTGCTATTCAACATAGTATTAGAAGTCCTAGCCACAGCAATCGGACAACAAAAAGAAATAAAATGCATCCAAATCGGCAAAGAAGAAGTCCAAC
>NW_027407100.1:0-464 GCF_003265705.2 Callorhinus ursinus | reverse complement strand
CTACAGCGAATATCATTCTCAATGGGGAAAAACTGAGAGCTTTCCCCCTAAGGTCAGGAACATGGCAGGGATGTCCACTCTCACCACTGCTATTCAACATAGTATTAGAAGTCCTAGCCACAGCAATCGGACAACAAAAAGAAATAAAATGCATCCAAATCGGCAAAGAAGAAGTCCAACGCTCACTCTTTGCAGATGATAGGATACTTTATGTGGAAAACCCAAAAGACTCCATCCCAAAATTGCTAGAACTCATACAGAAATTCAGTAAAGTGTCAGGATATAAAATCAATGCACAGAGCCACTCTGGAAAACAGTATGGAGGTTCCTGAAAAAGTTGAAAATAGAGCTACCACATGATCCAGCAATTGCAGTACTGGGTATTTACCCCAAAGATACAAACGTAGGGATCTGAAGGGGTACATGCACGCCGATGTTTATAGCAGCAATGTCCACAATAGCCA
>NW_027407099.1:0-1539 GCF_003265705.2 Callorhinus ursinus | reverse complement strand
AGGAATGCCACTGATTTCTGTGCATTGATTTTATATCCTGCCACTTTACTGAATTCTTGTATGAGTTCTAGCACTTTTGGGGTGGGGTCTTTTGGGTTTTCCACATAAAGTATCCTATCATCTGCAAAGAGTGAGAGTTTGACTTCTTCTTTGCTGATTTGGATGCCTTTGATTTCTTTTTGTTGTCTGATTGCTGTGGCTAGAACTTCTAATACTATGTTGAATAGCATTTGTGAGAGTAGACATCCCTGCCATGTTCCTGACCTTAGGGGGAAAGCTCTCAGTTTTTCCCCAGTGAGAATGATATTCACTGTGGGTTTTTCATAGATGGCTTTTATGATATTGAGGTATGTACCCTCTATCCCTAGACTCTGAAGGGTTTTGATCAAGAAAGGATGTTGTACTTTGTCAAATGCTTTTTCTGCATCTATTGAGAGGATCCTATGGTTCTTGTGCTTTCTTTTATTAATGTATTGTATCACATTGACTGATTTGCAGATGTTGAACCAACCTTGCAGCCCAGGGATAAATCCCACTTGGTCGTGGTGAATAATCCTTTTAATGTACTGTTGGATCCTATTGGCTAGTTGTTTGGGGAGAATTTTTGCATCCATTTTCATCAAGGATATCGGTCTGTAATTTACCTTTTTGATGGGGTCTTTGGTTGGGGATCAAGGTAATGATGGCCTCATAAAACGAGTTTGGAAGTTTTCCTTCCATTTCTATTTTTTGGAACAGTTTCAGAAGAATAGGTATTAATTCTTCTTTAAATATTTGATAGAATTCCCCTGGGAAGCCATCTGGCCCTGGGCTTTTGTTTGTTGGGAGATTTTTGATGACTGCTTCAATTTCCTTAGTGGTTATAGGTCTGTTCAGGTTTTCTATTTCTTCCTGGTTCAGTTTTGGTAGTTGATACATCTCTAGGAATGCATCCATTTCTTCCAGATTATCTAATTTGCTGGCATAGAGTTGCTCATAATATGTTTGTATAATTGTTTGTATTTCTTTGGCGTTGGTTGTGATCTCTCCTCTTTCATTAATGATTTTGTTGATTTGAGTCATTTCTCTTTTCTTTTTGAGAAGTCTGGCCAGGGGTTTATCAGTCTTGTTAATTCTTTCAAAGAACCACCTCCTAGTTTTGTTGATCTGTTCTACTGTTCTTTTGGTTTCTATTTCATTGATTTCTGCTCTGATCTTTACTATGTCTCTTCTCTTGCTGGGTTTAGGCTTTATTTGCTATTCTTTCTCCAGCTCCTTTAGGTGTAGTGTTAGGTTGCGTATTTGAGACCTTTCTTGTTTCTTGAGAAAAGTCTTGTGTTGCTCTATACTTTCCTCTTAGGACTGCCCTTGCTGCATCCCAAAATTTTGAACAGTTGTGTTTTCATTTTCATTGGTTTCTATGAATTTTTTAAATTCTTCTTTAATTTCCCGGTTGACCCATTCATTTTTTAGTAGGCTGCTCTTTAGCCTCCATGTATTTGAGTTCTTTCCAACTTTCCTCTTGTGATTGAGTTCTGGTTTCAAAGCATTGTGGTCTGA
>NW_027407098.1:0-1540 GCF_003265705.2 Callorhinus ursinus | reverse complement strand
TTTAGTCTCCATGCTGCACAGAATGTTCCATGACTTACGGATTTTATCACTCAAACATTGTGCCTTTGACCACCTTACCTGCCCCCCTTCCCCGAATCTGGCAACCACCAGTCTGTTCTCAGTATCTATGCGTTCAGTATATTTTTCCATGTGGAACGTCCATGAACATCTGGTATTTGTCTTTCTGTGTCTGAGTTCCTTAGCATAATGCTCCCAAGGTCTCTGTTTCTATGTCTGGTTACTGTGATTAATGCTGTAGTGAACAATGGAGTGCATCTATCTTCTTGAGGTAGTGTTTTTGTGTTCTCTAGATAAATACTCAGTAGAGCAATTCCTGGGTCATGTGGTAGTTGTATTCATTTTTTCAGGAACCTCTATACTGTTTGTCACAGTGGTTGTACCAATGTACATTCCCACCAACAGTGCACAGGGTCCCCTTGTCTACACACCTTTGACCACACCTGGTGTGTGTCCCTGGGACGATTGCCATCCCAACAGTTGTGAGGTGATAGCGGATTACAGGTTTGACTTATGTTTCCCTGACGACAATTGGTGATGTTGAACAACGTTTTCTGCGTCTGTTGGTCACCTGGGTGCCATCTTTGGAAAGTATCCGTTCACATATTCTCCCCATTTTTTATACAGGTTTTTGTTTGTGTGTTTTGATTTGTATGAGTGTTTTGTGTATTTTGGATATTAGCCTCTTCTCACACATATGATTTGCAGATATTTTTTCTCATCGGGTAGTCCACCTTTTAAGTTATTAGTATTTTTTTTTTTTGCTGTGCAGAAGATTTCAGTTTGATGTCGTTCTACTTGTTTATTTTTGCATTTGTTGCCTTTGCTTTTAGTGTCCGATCTAAAATACTCTTTGCCAAAAGCATGTCCAGAAACGTACTACCTGTGCTTTCTTCTCAGAGGTTTATGGATTCAGGTCTTATGATCAAGGCATTCATCCATTTAAATTTTTGTGTAAGAAAGTGATCTAGTTCCATTCTTCTGCATGTAGTGTGCGGTTTTCCAGTGCCGTTCACTGAAGAGACAGTCCTTTCCGCACTGCATATTTTCTGCTGCTGTGTCGTCAGTTAAGACCATAGCTGTGTGGGTTAGTTTCTCAGCTTTCTTCTGCTTCTGCTTCTTCTTCTCCTTCTCCCTCCTCTTCCTCCTTCCTCCGTTTGTGTCTTAGCGTTTTCCTTTGAGAAAATATTTTTCCCGTAAGAATATACGCAGGGTGGACTCCATTGATTACATGTCATACTATTTGTTAGGACACTTCTCTGACGTGTGTTTTTGTAAATGAGTAGCTGGATCTATAGCTCCCAACAGGTTAAACATTTGGGCAGAACTACTCAAGCCATGTTATATCCTTCCATCAGATACGGATTGTGTCTGATTGTCATCTTTTGTGATGCTATCAGTTGTGATGATGGATATCTATATTTCCTTCTCCATGATAGGTTTATTAAAGTGATTTTAAGTTTTCTTAAAAATGTGAATTCTAAATCATCCTTATTTTATAATATATATTTATATAAAGCAT
>NW_027407097.1:561-1540 GCF_003265705.2 Callorhinus ursinus | reverse complement strand
TTATAGCAAAGAACTTCCCTAATGTGGGGAAGGAAACAGGCATCAAAATCCAGGAGGCACAGAGAACCCTTCTCAAAATCAACAAAAATAGGTCAACACCTCGACATCTAACAGTAAAACTTACGAGTCTCAGAGACAAAGAGAAAATCCTGAAAGCAGCTCGGGAGAAGAGATATGTAACCTATAATGGTAGAAACATGAGATTGGCAACAGACCTATCCACAGAGACCTGGCAGGCCAGAAAGAACTGGCAGGTTATATTCAGAGCACTAGACGAGAAAAATATGCAGCCAAGAATACTATATCCAGCTAGGCTGTCATTGAAAATAGAAGGAGAGATAAAAAGCTTCCAGAACAAACAAAAACTAAAGGAATTTGCAAACACGAAACCAGCCCTCCAAGAAATAGTGAAAGGGGTCCTCTAAGCAAAGAGAGAGCCTAAAAGCAGCATAGACCAGAAAAGAATACAGATAATATACAGTAACAGTCCCCTTACAGGCAATACAATAGCACTAAATTCATCTTTCAATAGTTACCCTGAATATAAATGGGCTAAGAGCCCCAATCAAAAGACACAGGTTATCAGATTGGATTAAAGAACAAGATCCATCGATATGCTGTCTGCAAGAGACTCATTTTAGACCTAAAGACACCCCCACATTGAAAGTGAGGAGGTGGAAAACCATTTACCATGCTAATGGACACCAAAAGAAAGCTGGGGTGGCAATCTATATATTAGACAAAATAGATTTTAAACCAAAGACTGTAATAAGAGATGAGGAAGGACATTATATCCTACTTAAAGGGTCTATCCAACAAGAAGATCTAACAATTGTAAATATCTATGCCCCTAACATGGGAGCAGCCAATTACATAAGGCAATTAATAACAAAAGGAAAGAAACACATTGACAACAATACAATAATAGTGGAGGACTTTAACACCCCCCTGACGGAAATGGACAGATCATCTAAGCAAA
>NW_027407097.1:0-461 GCF_003265705.2 Callorhinus ursinus | reverse complement strand
GTATATAGCAATACAAGCCTTTCTCAAGAAACAAGAAAGTTCTCAAATACAGAACCTAATCCTACACCTAAAGGAGCTAGAGGAAAAACAGCAAATAAAGCCTCAACCCAGCAGGAGAAGAGAAATAATAAAGATTAGAGCAGAAATCAATGAAATAGAAACCAAAAGAACAGTAGAACAGATCAACGAAAGTAGGAGCTGGTTCTTTGAAAGAATTCACAATATTGATAAACCCCTGGCCAAACTTATCAAAAAGAAAAGAGAAAGGACCCAAATCAACAAAATTATGAATGAAGGGAGATCACAACCAACACCAAAGACATACAAACAATTATAAGAACATATTATGAGGAACTTTATGCCAGCAAATTAGATAACCTGGAAGAAATGGGTGCATTCCTAGAGATGTATCAACTACCAAAATTGAACCAGGAAGAAATAGAAAACCTGAACAGACCTAT
>NW_027407096.1:0-1541 GCF_003265705.2 Callorhinus ursinus | reverse complement strand
GGTTGTGCTGAAATACTGTGAACTAGGAGTATTGTGAGGGTTCAGAAAGGGGGGGCTTTGTGAGTAGAATAGCTGTGCTTGGGATGTAGAACACGAAGGACAAAGTGAGTGACAGCTGGCTTTGGTGGCAGCTTCTCTCAGGTAAAGCTGTCTTTCGTTTACGTTTTGCTGGAGTCTGGGTCTCAGAAGCTTTTATCATAAATGGGTATTGGATTTTGTCAAATGCTCTGGGTCTGTAAAAGTTCTTTTAGAGAACTTTTGGCTGGTGACATACAATGTAAGATTAGACAGAATCTGAAAAATCTCAATAAGTAATAAAGTTTAATATTGTAGATGACATTACTGAATTTGACATTTACTGTGATAATCTTGAAAAACAGAATATTTACTCCTTGTTAAAGGTCTCTGTTAGATGTTTATGAGGAAATACTGTTTTACCTTTATTGAAGCACAAGTTGATGGACACAGGGCAATTTATTATGATGGTGCCAATAACAGAAAAGTGGATATCAGCTTGTGTTTCAAAGTCATGTTAATTGTTTGGGAGATAGAATATCGCTAATTTTGTTTTCTTATCTCTTTAAAAGGTGGTTTGTTGCAGTTATAAACAATGAACATATGCAAATGTATCTGAAAGGAATGCTTGCAGCTGCTAGCAACAAAATATTCACTGTGTTTGTAATTACATAGTGTTTTATTTTTCTTGTAAAAAGTCTGGGAGAACGATGTATTGGTACATGCTATAGCATGGATGAACCTTGAAAACATTATGCTAAGGGAAAGAAGACAGACACAAAAAGGCGCATATTATGTTTTCATTTATATGAAATATCCGGAATAGGCAAATCCATAGAAACAGAAAGCAGTAGTTGTGAGGGGCTAGGACATTGGGGTGGCAGGACATGGATTTGTAGGTATATAGCATTGAGTATGATAAAGCCATTTATTTACTGGAGCAATATTATTACTATAAAAAAATTCATATTTATTATTATGTATTTGGTTTGCATTTGCTTTTTCTTTGTTGGTGAGTTGAAGACTGCCAACTAAAGTAGTGGTTTACATTTTCCCTTTCATACTCAGTTTTGAAAAATTATCTTGGTGTTTTTGGTACATGAGGATTCTTTCTTCATTGTGGGCGATACTGTTGTTCATAAAGTACCCTATTTTGTCTTCACACCTTATTAAAAAAAAAACGACAGCTTCTTTGTTAGCATCTGCTTGGTTTGTCTCTGTTTATCCTTTTGTTTTCAATCTTTTTGAGTCACTTTATTTTATTTCATTTTTTTAAAAGATTTTTTGAGAGCAAGAGTGAGAGCGAGAGCAAGGAAGAGAGGGAGGAGCAGGCTTCCCGCGGGGCAGGGAGCCCGGTGCGCGGCTCCGCCCCAGAAGTCTGGGGTCAGGGACCTGAGCCGGAGGCAGGCGCTCAACCAGCTGAGCCACCCAGGCGCATGAGTCACTTTATTGTAGATATGTCTGTATCTGTGAGCGTTGTCTTTTAATCATTTGTCTCACTTACAATTTTGGTTTTAGTGTTTCAT
>NW_027407095.1:0-1541 GCF_003265705.2 Callorhinus ursinus | reverse complement strand
GGCCTCTTGTGTGCCCGTGTGATGGGCAGTCCCCACAGAGGCTCGTGACACACCTGAGTCCTGGTCACACATCCCTGTGGAATGCCCTCCCCTCCGAGTTGAATGGCCTTTGTGAGGGCGCTCTCAGGAAGAGAGTGGCACAAAAGGCCGGGATGTCATTTCCAAGCTGATGGAGTCTGTGACTTCTACTGGTTCCCTCTGTCCTGTGTTCATTCTCTGTCTCCTTCTCTGTCTCTGTGCCTGTGTCTCTCACAGGAGCAGGATCTGTGGATTGCAAGGGCGGTGTGGGAATCCTCAGAAGCCTCCCTTGTCGCTGTATCCCTCTCCGGTCCTGGAGCTCCATTCCTTCCAAAGTCCTCCTCACCCTGACCAGAGCAGTGATTCTGGATATTCTTCCACATGGGGACCCTGTGGCTGCAACAAGGAGGGCCCTGACTTTGGTCTCCAGACTGGTGGCCCAGTGATCTGCCAAGTTCTGCGTAGCCAGGTCCTCAGCCTCCCAAGCCCCGAGTCTGTGCACTGCTGCGAAAAACCTCTAGGTGTTAGAAAACATTTTCCCCAGACTGGGAACACAGGGGGTCGGGGATGGAGATCCAAGGCCTCTGGGGCTGAGTGGGCCTTTTTTAGGCATAGCAACACCCACCTCAGGCAGGGACTTCAGAAAGAACACACTCCTGACCCGATCCCGCACCAGGACAGTGGCTGCCTTCCCCGAATCCAGAGGAAGATGGATATCCTCTGCTTCTTTGGGCGTTCGTCCTCTGACGCACGAGAAAGCAATGATAACCTTCTAGTCTTCCTCTGGAAGTGCACTAGCCCTGAGTGGGCCGGTCACTGTCCACACACGAAGACGGGCAACGTGCTAAGTAAGTGCAGGACGTGATCCTGATCCAATGGCCTGTGGATCTGGGGGGTTGCTGCTTCTGTGCCCTCCATTGGGCCCCCTTTCCCTGGATAGAAATCCTCCTGCAGTCTCCTCTCTGCCATTGGAGCTCCGTTCTGCTGGTTTCAAGACCTAGGGTCTCCAACTGAGCCTTGTGCCCCATGTCCTCAGGGATGGTGCTCATGGTCCCTCAGGTTCGTCTGGGAGGGTCCGCCAGATTCCTGTTCCCCCAGGCAGAAGTGTGGTGGCAACAAGCCGCAGAGCCATCCTCCAACTTCAGCATTGTGCCCCATTGCTCAGGGGGATGGTGGTAATGGTCCGTTATGATGGTCTGAGATGGTCCTTCAGGTCCCTGCCCCCTAGGCACAGTTTCGGTAGCATAAGCCCCGGAACCATCCCCCAATTTCAGCATTTTGCCCCGTGTTCCCAAGGGTATGTGATAATGGTCTGTTGGGTTTGTCTGGGAGGACCCTCCATGTTCCCACTTCCCCAGACACAGGTGCGTTGGCAAGAAGCCCCAGAGTCATCCCCCAAAAGCAGCATTGTGCCTCCAGGGATGCTGGTCATGGGCTGTCGGGTTGGTACCGGTGGATCCTCCAGGTGGGGGCCTGGAGGCTCGAGTCAACCAGATCCCACTCAAGTTGCAGTAGGAACAGAT
>NW_027407094.1:0-1541 GCF_003265705.2 Callorhinus ursinus | reverse complement strand
TGCCACGCACTAGATTTTGGGCGTATTTTGGTCTGTTAGAAGAAAGTGCCTGCTAAAATTTTAAAGGAAGAAAGACTTATATATGTACAAAATAAGGGTTCATACATGAAGGGATGGAAGATGACTGTAAAGATGAAAATTATAAAAGATTTTATAAAAGGAATTGATAAGATAAGAAGTTGTTTTTAAAAAGAAAGAAGATGATTTAAAAAACAAGAAAAAAGAAAAAAAGGAGAAAAAACGGGAGAGAATGTGATCAGGCAGGAGACTAGAACAAAGCCATACACTAGTGATTTAGGGTATATTTTGATCTGTTAGAAGAAGTTGTATCTCAAAATTTTAAAGAGAGAACAACTTATATATATATGCCAAGAATAAGGGTAACTACTCTGAAGGGATAAAATATGACTCTAGAAATGAAAAATAAAAAATGTTTTTTTTTAAATGGGATTGATAAGATGTTGGTTGAAAAAGGGAAAAAGAAAAATTAAAATAAAAACAGTTAAAAAAATCAACTTTGAAAAACTAATGAATTATGGTAAAAAAGCCATGAATTCTATGTGCAGTATTCCCCTAGCGCTGGAGTTCTCTCGTTCTCCTTGATCAGTAACCTTGGTCTTGGCTTGCTGGCTGTTTGTGCTGATCTTCTGGGGGAGGGGCCGTTGCCGTGGTTCCCAAATGTCTTTGCTGGAGGTGGAATTGCCCTGCCCTTGTGAGTCCGGGCTAAGCAATCTGCTTGGGTTTGCTCTCAGGAGCTTTTGTTCCCTACAAGCTCTTGGTACAGCTTTGGAGGACCAGGGTGAAAATGATGGCCTCCCAATCTCCACCCGGAGGAGCTGAGAACTTGGGGCCCCGATCCTCAGTGCGCCCCCAGAGAAAAGCAGTCACTCCCATCTCCCTGGTCTCTCGGCTGCACTCTGTGCTCACCCGGCCTGTGTCGGAGCGTTTCTATCTCTGGCACCCGACCCCGTGTGGAGTCTCCAAACTCAGCAGATCCCTGCGGTGCGGTCCCGCGTCGCTCCTCCCGGGCGAGCATGGGGAGTCTCCCGGCTCTGCCACTTGTTGGGTCCCTGCTGGAGGCGCAGTGGCCCGACTGGGCCGCGGATCACAGTTTATGGCACCCCCGAGCTGAGAGCCCGGGCCTCAGCTCCGTCTCTGCAGCCGGCTTACCTGCTCCGATACCTGGGAGCTCTGGCGCACTCAGGCACCCCCGGTCTTTCTGTGACCCCAAGGGTCCTGAGACCACACTGTCCTGCGAGGGTTCCACCCCCCGGTTAGCCACTGGAACGATGGCCCTCAGCGGAACCAACTTCTAAAAGGTCCGATTTTGTGCTCCACGGCTCTATCACTTGCCAGAAGTGGCGGAGGCCCCCTCTCCCGCCGTCTATCCTCCCCAATATCGCCTCGGATTCTCTTCTCCGCACGTCCTACCTTCCAGTAAGTGGTCGCTTTTCTGTTCAGAGTGTTGTTACTATTCTTATCTTCCATCTCCTTTTGAGTTCGTTGGTGTTCAGAATGGTTTGATCCCTATTCAGCTGAAT
>NW_027407093.1:0-1541 GCF_003265705.2 Callorhinus ursinus | reverse complement strand
CTATAGTTTCCATCACAGGGGCTCTGGAGGGATTTGGGAAATAATCTCTTGATCCATGTCTTCTGCAAAGATCTTCCTGAACTGGACAAACCATCTTCCCCCCATCACTCACTCACACTGCTCTCAAGAGACCTGCATTCACTTCCTAAGAGTCCGTGGGTGTGCACAAAAAATGGTGAGGGAGAGGACATGGTAAGTCTTGGGAGAGTCCGGCCACAGATATAAAGTGTTCCAGGCAGATGAAACAGTATTCTTGAGCAGAGAGAGCCAGGGATAAAGCTAAAGAGCGTTGACCAGAGGGAATAGGGCCCACATTGCCTAGGGCCTAGTAGGTCAGTGTAAAATGGTAGGACTTTGAGCAGAGGGGAAATATGATCTGCCTTAAGGCTTCAAGGAATCACTGTGCCTTTTGTGTAAGGTCCGTAGTGATGCTCATATAATAAGTCAGATAAGAAATCATGGCACTTGGATGAGGGTAGAAATAAAGGAGGTGGCAGAAGTTGACAGGTTTTGGATATAATTTGAAGGTCAAGCCCACAGAATTTTCTGCCTTACTGGAGCTGAAGATTTTGTTAGTTCACAAGGTTTTAGGAGGGATAAAATTAGAAATTACATTTAACACATTTGGCACTCTGAGCTCTTTGTTAGCTCCTTTTATTAAAATGCATGTGTGGGCACCTGGGTCGTTCACTCCGTTAAGCGTCTGACTTCTGCTCAGGTCATTATCCCAGGATCCTGGGATGGAGTCCCCCTCGGGCCCCCTGTTCAGTAGGGAGTCTGCTTCTCCCTCTGCCCAGCCCTGCTCCTGCTCTCCTCTTTTTCTCACGAAAATATAGTATTATAAAATAATAAAAAAATAAAATATAATATAATAGTATAATTATCTACTAATGTTTAAAAATTCAACAACTCAGTTTTTGTGTTTAAAGGACATGTCATACAAAATTCCCCCCCGAATAGCAATTTTAAACATACATAATTATTTATTAGTGAGAGCCCAACTGGGGGGAGGCACGGAGAGAGGGACACAGGCAAGGCAGTGGGAGAGGCAGAAGGAGGGGGAGAGAATTTCAAGCAGACTTTCTGCTGAGCACAGGGTCTGATGTGGGACTCAAACCAATAATCCTAAGATCATGACCTGAACTGAAGTCAGATTCTTATCCAACTGAGCCACCCAGATGCCAAAACCAAAATAGCAACTTTGGGCATGATCAGAAAAGAGAAAAAATGATGAATTGGGTGGGGGGAGATGGTAGCAAAGTAGGAGGACCCGAGAGTTACCACATTCCCTTGAACGTAGCTAGATATTTATCAAGTCATCCTAAATAGCTCAGAAAGTGACCTGAAGACTGACAGAACAAACTCCAAAACTAAAGAGAGACTAGAGGCCAAATTGAAGAAGATAGGAATACTTGGTATAGGGGAGAAACAGATTACAGGTGCTCTGCAGAGGAGGGAGCTGTGCTTGCAAAGAAGGGAGAGAGAGAGAGAAACAGGGAAAAGGAAACCTACAAGGGAATATATCCTCAAGGCCATTGGCT
>NW_027407092.1:0-1541 GCF_003265705.2 Callorhinus ursinus | reverse complement strand
AAAACTGGGAAAAAAACTGAAGAAAATTTCTCGGGAAAGAAGCTGATCCACAAGATTCATAAGGGCAACATTGGTGCAAAATTATAGTGGACTTTGAATACTGAAAAGAAAGCAGCCAAGAGAACAGAAAATGAACAGAAGATAGTGAGACAGGATCAGAGAGAAAGTCCTGGATGCCTGCGGGAGACGGAAACAAAGGAGTCAACAATAAGACCTATCCTCATAGAACTAATAGATATTATTTTATTGATTTTATTGTTTTTTAAATATATTTTTTAAGATTTTATTTATTTATTTGACAGAGAGAGAATGAGATAGAGCATGAGAGGGAGGAGGGTCAGAGGGAGAAGCAGACTCCCTACTGAGCTGGGAGCCCGATGCGGGACTCGAACCTGGGACTCCAGGATCATGACCTGAGCTGAAGGCAGTTGCTTAACCAACTGAGCCACCCAGGCACCCTAGAACTAATAGATTTTAAAGAAAAAGAAGAAATCTCCTCTGAAGCTACAGACTTGCCCCCCGGCAACCACCAAAAAAACCCAATTTATATCCAATGGAAAGAAAATCAGTTTACATTCTATAACCCAATCAAACATAGAAAACAAGGCAATATATATATTTTTCTTTTAAAATTTTGTATTTAAATTCCATTTAATTACCATATACTGTATTATTAGTTTCAGAGGTAGAATTCAGTGATTCAGGGCACCTGGGTGGCTCAGTCAGTCTGCCTTTCGCTCAGGTCATCCTGGGATCAAGGCTCATATCCGGCTCCCTGCTCCGCAAAGAGTCTGCTTCTCCCTCTCCCTCTACCCCCTCACCTGCTTGTGTTCTCACTCTGTCATGCTCTCTTTCTCAAATAAAGAAATAATTTACAAAAGAATTCCGTGATTTGTCAGTTGCATATAACACCTAGGGTTCATGACATCGAATGCCCTCCTTAATGCCCATCACCCAGTTTACGCCATCCCCTACCCACCTCCCCTCCTGCAACACTCAGTTTGTATTCTATAGTTGAGTCTCTTATGCTTTGTCTCCCTCTCTTGTTTTCCTCTTTTATTTTTCCTTGTCTTTCCCTATATTCCTCTGTTTTGTTTCTTAAATTCCATCTATGAGTGAAATCATATGGTATTTTGTCTTTTTCTGGCTGACTTATTTCACTTAGTAGAATACCCTCTAGTTCCAACCATGTCGTCGCAAATGGCAAAATTTCATTTTTTGGTGGCTGAGTAATATTCCATTGTACGTATATACGCCACATATTGTTTATCCATTCACCTGTCGATGGACATCGCAACTCTATCCATAGTTTGTTGTGGACATTGTTCCTATGAACATTGGGGTGCAGGTGCCCCTTCAAAACACCATGTTTGTATCCTTTGGATAAATACCTTTTTTTTTAAATAAATAAATTGCAGCTTAATAGGTAGCTCTATTTTTAACTTTTTAATTTTTTAAAATATTTTATTTATTTACTTGCCTGGCAGAAAGCATGGGTGCACAAGCAGGGGGGATGGCAGGCAGAAGGTACAGCAGGCTTC
>NW_027407091.1:0-1541 GCF_003265705.2 Callorhinus ursinus | reverse complement strand
GTGTGCTTCCGCACCGCTCCTCCCCGGGGGAGGAAGGGGAGTCTCCCCGGATCTGCCGCTTGTTGGGTCCCTGCTGGAGGAGCAGTGGCCCGACTGGGCCGCAGATCACAGTTTATGGCAACCCCGATCTGAGAGCCCACGCCTCGGCTCCGTCTCTGCAGCCGGCTTCCCTGCTCCGATACCTGGGAGCTCTGCCGCACTCAGGCACCTCCGGGTCTTTCTGTGACCCCGAGGGTCCTGAGACCACACTGTCCCGGGAGGATTCCACCCCATGCTTAGCCACTGCAGCGATGTCCCTCAGTGGAGCCAGCTTCTAAAAGTTCCGATTTTGTGCTCCGCGGCTCTATCACTTGCCGGAAGTGGCCGACGGAGGCCCCCTCCCCCACCGTCTATCCTCCCGGATATCGCCTCGGATTCACTTCTCCGCACGTCCTACCTTCCAGTAAGTGGTCGCTTCTCTGTTCAGAGAGTTGTTGCTACTCTCCTCTTCGATCTCCTGTTGAGTTCGTAGGTGTTCAGAATGGTTTGATCCCTATTCAGCTGAATTCCTGAGACCAGACAAAATTCAGGTCTCCTACTCCTCCACCATCTTGCTCCCAGTCAGCTAAGGAAATGATCTTAACAGTCAATTCACACAAAAGAAATACGCATTCGAACCGGAGCACAAATGCATCGGTGATTAATAATGAGCATCTTAAATTCTTCATCACATATGTCAGTTAAAAGGTTTAATAATTCCAAGTCTTGGCGAATATCTGGAGGACACGGATTTTTATATCTTGTTAGTAGGAAATAAATAGGTAACAACAATTTCAGAGAGCAAGTTAGCAATGAAGTCAAAAATGCTAATGACCTCACAGTTCTCCTTGGTGTGTACTCTAGAAATACTCAGACCCAGATGTAGAAGTAGGTGTCTCTAAGGTGTCTTTTTCAGCATAATTTGTGGTAGCAAAAAAATGGGAAACAATCTATATGTCTATCAATACAAGAGCTGATAAATTGTGTTATAAATTGTATGTTCACTTAATACACATGCATTACAATGAATGAAATGAGTGGCCTGCATCCATATGACGATCTGAAATTTTAATACTGTGTAAAGAATACAGTATCTACAGATGAAAAGCTGACAGACAATGTATGTGCTTTTATGGCTATGCACACGTAGTGAAAGTAAAGTCGTAAGGAAAGAGTCATGTGGGCATCTGGGCATATATTCAGGTGAATGAGATCAGAGGGAGGTATAAAGAAAACTTTAACCCTCTCTGCAATAGCCTCCTTTTCAGGAAAAGAACCGTTGGGGGCAAATATGTCAAAATATTAATATCTATTAAATCTGTATGGTGAGAATAGAAATAAAAATTTTCTCAAAATATATGACAATTTAGATAAAGATGTGGTGAGTGGATAAGTTACATGGATTTTAAAAAGAAAAAAATAGGAGGGGCGGAGCAAGATGGCGGAGGAGTAGGAGACCTAGATTTCATCTGGTCTCAGGAATTCAGCTGAATAGGGATCAAACCATTCTGAACACCTATGAA
>NW_027407090.1:512-1541 GCF_003265705.2 Callorhinus ursinus | reverse complement strand
AACAGCTTAAGGGTTGCTGGGGTCTGGGCTGGAGGAGAAATGGGCAGGGAGGTCTTCTGGTTTGGGGACTCCTTTGGGGAATGAGATATTCTGCGGCAAAGTTCTGGGGTGTGGTGGCACAGCGTTGGGCATGTACTTAATGCTCATGACGTGTAAAATTGAAACAAGTAATTTTATTTAAAACAAATAATAAACAGTATATAGGACATGGAAGGATAAAATAACAGTTAATGTACCAGAGAGAAAGAACACAGGGGGAGGGGATGAAACAATTGGGCGGGGTCTCGGGTTCCGGCGATGGAACTAAGGGTGATTGTACAAGGAGCTCTCCCTGCAAGGGCTGTGGGCTCTGGATGTGGCTGTGGGAGCCCTGCAGGAGCAGGAGTAGGTGCAGGGCTCAGGATACGGGCAGGGACATGGGCAGGGACAGAGGTCAGAACAGGGGCAGGGGCAGGGACAAGGGGAGGGACAGGGTCAGCAGTAGTGGCAGGTGCAGGATCCAGGACAGGAGCAGGAACAGGATCTGGGTTAGGGGCAGGAAGGGGACCACTGGCAGGGGCAGGGGAAAGTTCAGGGGCTCTCGCAGGAGTACGGACAGGGGCAGGAGCAAGGGTAGGATCTGGGTCAGGGACAGTGGCTCTGGCAGGGGCAGGAGCAGGAACAAGGGCAGGGGCAGGGGCACAAGCAGGGGCAGAGGCAGGGGTAAGGGAAGGGGCAGGAGCAGGGTCAGGATCTGGGTCCGAGGCAAGGGCACGGTCTGGGGTGGGGGAAGGGGGAATGGCAGGAAATGTAGCAGGGACAGGGGCAGGGGTTGGGGCAAGATCAGGTGCCATTTCTTCCTGGACAGCGCCAGGGTCTCCGTGGGCAAGTGCCGGTCACCTGCCGGCTCCTGGTCTCCTCCTGAAGTCACTGGAGGCACTACCTGTCCCTCCAGAGCCGGCTCTAGCTCCTCAGGTGGGGGAGCAGCTGTGAGAGGAGAAAATCTCACCCACGTGCTTACTCTCTGTGGGCTTTTGAGAGACAGAGCCC
>NW_027407090.1:0-412 GCF_003265705.2 Callorhinus ursinus | reverse complement strand
ACCACTGGCAGGGGCAGGGGAAAGTTCAGGGGCTCTCGCAGGAGTACAGACAGGGGCAGGAGCAAGGGTAGGATCTGGGTCAGCGACAGTGGCTCTGGCAGGGGCAGGAGCAGGAACAAGGGCAGGGGCAGGGGCACAAGCAGGGGCAGAGGCAGGGGTAAGGGAAGGGGCAGGAGCAGGGTCAGGATCTGGGTCCGAGGCAGGGGCACGGTCTGGGGTGGGGGAAGGGGGAATGGCAGGAAATGTAGCAGGGACAGGGGCAGGGGTTGGGGCAAGATCAGGTGCCATTTCTTCCTGGACAGCGCCAGGGTCTCCGTGGGCAAGTGCCGGTCACCTGCCGGCTCCTGGTCTCCTCCTGAAGTCACTGGAGGCACTACCTGTCCCTCCAGAGCCGGCTCTAACTCCTCAGGTG
>NW_027407089.1:0-1541 GCF_003265705.2 Callorhinus ursinus | reverse complement strand
CTATAGTTTCCATCACAGGGGCTCTGGAGGGATTTGGGAAATAATCTCTTGATCCATGTCTTCTGCAAAGATCTTCCTGAACTGGACAAACCATCTTCCCCCCATCACTCACTCACACTGCTCTCAAGAGACCTGCATTCACTTCCTAAGAGTCCGTGGGTGTGCACAAAAAATGGTGAGGGAGAGGACATGGTAAGTCTTGGGAGAGTCCGGCCACAGATATAAAGTGTTCCAGGCAGATGAAACAGTATTCTTGAGCAGAGAGAGCCAGGGATAAAGCTAAAGAGCGTTGACCAGAGGGAATAGGGCCCACATTGCCTAGGGCCTAGTAGGTCAGTGTAAAATGGTAGGACTTTGAGCAGAGGGGAAATATGATCTGCCTTAAGGCTTCAAGGAATCACTGTGCCTTTTGTGTAAGGTCCGTAGTGATGCTCATATAATAAGTCAGATAAGAAATCATGGCACTTGGATGAGGGTAGAAATAAAGGAGGTGGCAGAAGTTGACAGGTTTTGGATATAATTTGAAGGTCAAGCCCACAGAATTTTCTGCCTTACTGGAGCTGAAGATTTTGTTAGTTCACAAGGTTTTAGGAGGGATAAAATTAGAAATTACATTTAACACATTTGGCACTCTGAGCTCTTTGTTAGCTCCTTTTATTAAAATGCATGTGTGGGCACCTGGGTCGTTCACTCCGTTAAGCGTCTGACTTCTGCTCAGGTCATTATCCCAGGATCCTGGGATGGAGTCCCCCTCGGGCCCCCTGTTCAGTAGGGAGTCTGCTTCTCCCTCTGCCCAGCCCTGCTCCTGCTCTCCTCTTTTTCTCACGAAAATATAGTATTATAAAATAATAAAAAAATAAAATATAATATAATAGTATAATTATCTACTAATGTTTAAAAATTCAACAACTCAGTTTTTGTGTTTAAAGGACATGTCATACAAAATTCCCCCCCGAATAGCAATTTTAAACATACATAATTATTTATTAGTGAGAGCCCAACTGGGGGGAGGCACGGAGAGAGGGACACAGGCAAGGCAGTGGGAGAGGCAGAAGGAGGGGGAGAGAATTTCAAGCAGACTTTCTGCTGAGCACAGGGTCTGATGTGGGACTCAAACCAATAATCCTAAGATCATGACCTGAACTGAAGTCAGATTCTTATCCAACTGAGCCACCCAGATGCCAAAACCAAAATAGCAACTTTGGGCATGATCAGAAAAGAGAAAAAATGATGAATTGGGTGGGGGGAGATGGTAGCAAAGTAGGAGGACCCGAGAGTTACCACATTCCCTTGAACGTAGCTAGATATTTATCAAGTCATCCTAAATAGCTCAGAAAGTGACCTGAAGACTGACAGAACAAACTCCAAAACTAAAGAGAGACTAGAGGCCAAATTGAAGAAGATAGGAATACTTGGTATAGGGGAGAAACAGATTACAGGTGCTCTGCAGAGGAGGGAGCTGTGCTTGCAAAGAAGGGAGAGAGAGAGAGAAACAGGGAAAAGGAAACCTACAAGGGAATATATCCTCAAGGCCATTGGCT
>NW_027407088.1:0-1542 GCF_003265705.2 Callorhinus ursinus | reverse complement strand
TATTTTCCCTGAGGGTATTTGAACAAGAGGTATTTTACTCAGGGATCCGTGGATTGAGGGGTCCTGCGACGCCACCTCAGAGATGCTGTGGTTGGTTTGTTAGAGACAGGCTTCTTTCTGGGGAGAAATCCTGACTCAAATTAGGGGAAGCGGAGCAGCATTTAGTTAGGAGGTGAATACACTAACTGCTGACTCTCAGGACCTTCTAGAAGAATGAGCTGGGATCCCACTTTCTGATTTCTGCTGGAACCAGAGCCCCAGGTAAAAACACAAAGTGCCGTCCAGTTTGTAACCTTAAAGGTAGAAACTCTCAGGGAATTATCCGCCAATGTCGGGTTTCATTGGAAGGATGGAGACTTGAATGTAGGACAGAGAAGCTGTGCTTAAACCTTAGGCACATTGGGGAATATAAGAGAGGCTCACTGTTTTCAGGAGAAAAGGGGGCAATTTGGAAGTCTGTTAAGAACCAAAGGTCCAGGGGCACCTGTGTGGCTCCGTCATTGAGCGTGTGACTTCGGCTCAGGTCATGATCTTGGGGTCCTGGGATCCAGCCCCACATCGGGGTCCCTGCTGGGCAGGCGGCCTGCTTCTCCCTGTCCCACTCCCCCTGCTTGTGTTGCCTCACTCGCTCTGTCAAATAAATAAAATCTTAACAACAACAACAAAAAAATAACCAAAGGTCCTTTGGCGGCATCTGGTAGTTCAAAGTGTTGTAGCTCCTCATGGATGAGTCCTGTTGGAGGAGGTGCGGGGGGTATAGAAATGAGAATAGAGTTCTGCTAGCTGGAATAGTGGAGTATCCATGTGCAAGGTCAAGTCCATGTCTTCCTGTTGGGTCCCCAATTTATTTGGAGTGGTAGTGTGTGAGAGCTCCCCCTGCCCAAACCACCTGCCTGTGTTTTGTGACATTTCCTGTTATGAGTTTTCAAATTTACCCTTTTTAAAAATTTTATTTTTTTATGTTAGTCACCGTACAGTCCGTTAGTTTTTGATGTAGTGCTCCATGATTCATTGTTTTTGTGTAACACCCTTACTCCTTCTCATCAAGATTTGCTTTGATGAGCAAAATAAAGCAGTCAGAGAAAGACAAATACTATATGATTTTACTCATCTGTGGAGTTTATAATAAAAAAGAAAAACCAAATGAGCAGAGGGAAGAAAAAAGAGTTAAACCAAGAAACACTCTTAAGTAGAGAGAACAACCTGTTGTTCCCAGAGGAGAGGTGTTTGGGGGAATGGGTTGACTAGGTGATAGGGATTAGGTCATGCACTTGTGATGAGCACCAGGTGTTGCCTGGAAGTGTTGAATCTCTAGATTGTACACCTGAAATGAATACAATAGTGTATGTGGACTAATTGTAAATAAAAATTTTAAAAATGTTTCCTTGGGAGAATTTCTTTTTTTCTTTTTAGGATTTTATTTATTTGTATGTGTGTGTGAGAGAGAAAGACAGAGAGAGAGAGAGAGAGAGAGAGAGAGGCAGAGGGAGCAACGGGCCCCTGCTGAGCAAGGAGCCCAATGTGGGACTCAGTCCCAGGACC
>NW_027407087.1:0-1542 GCF_003265705.2 Callorhinus ursinus | reverse complement strand
TGCCACGCACTAGATTTTGGGCGTATTTTGGTCTGTTAGAAGAAAGTGCCTGCTAAAATTTTAAAGGAAGAAAGACTTATATATGTACAAAATAAGGGTTCATACATGAAGGGATGGAAGATGACTGTAAAGATGAAAATTATAAAAGATTTTATAAAAGGAATTGATAAGATAAGAAGTTGTTTTTAAAAAGAAAGAAGATGATTTAAAACACAAGAAAAAAGAAAAAAAAGGAGAAAAAACGGGAGAGAATGTGATCAGGCAGGAGACTAGAACAAAGCCATACACTAGTGATTTAGGGTATATTTTGATCTGTTAGAAGAAGTTGTATCTCAAAATTTTAAAGAGAGAACAACTTATATATATATGCCAAAAATAAGGGTAACTACTCTGAAGGGATAAAATATGACTCTAGAAATGAAAAATAAAAAATGTTTTTTTTTAAATGGGATTGATAAGATGTTGGTTGAAAAAGGGAAAAAGAAAAATTAAAATAAAAACAGTTAAAAAAATCAACTTTGAAAAACTAATGAATTATGGTAAAAAAGCCATGAATTCTATGTGCAGTATTCCCCTAGCGCTGGAGTTCTCCCGTTCTCCTTGATCGGTAACCTTGGTCTTGGCTTGCTGGCTGTTTGTGCTGATCTTCTGGGGGAGGGGCCGTTGCCGTGGTTCCCAAATGTCTTTGCTGGAGGTGGAATTGCCCTGCCCTTGTGAGTCCGGGCTAAGCAATCTGCTTGGGTTTGCTCTCAGGAGCTTTTGTTCCCTACAAGCTCTTGGTACAGCTTTGGAGGACCAGGGTGAAAATGGTGGCCTCCCAATCTCCACCCGGAGGAGCTGAGAACTTGGGGCCCCGATCCTCAGTGCGCCCCCAGAGAAAAGCAGTCACTCCCATCTCCCTGGTCTCTCGGCTGCACTCTGTGCTCACCCGGCCTGTGTCGGAGCGTTTCTATCTCTGGCACCCGACCCCGTGTGGAGTCTCCAAACTCAGCAGATCCCTGCGGTGCGGTCCCGCGTCGCTCCTCCCGGGCGAGCATGGGGAGTCTCCCGGCTCTGCCACTTGTTGGGTCCCTGCTGGAGGCGCAGTGGCCCGACTGGGCCGCGGATCACAGTTTATGGCACCCCCGAGCTGAGAGCCCGGGCCTCAGCTCCGTCTCTGCAGCCGGCTTACCTGCTCCGATACCTGGGAGCTCTGGCGCACTCAGGCACCCCCGGTCTTTCTGTGACCCCAAGGGTCCTGAGACCACACTGTCCTGCGAGGGTTCCACCCCCCGGTTAGCCACTGGAACGATGGCCCTCAGCGGAACCAACTTCTAAAAGGTCCGATTTTGTGCTCCACGGCTCTATCACTTGCCAGAAGTGGCGGAGGCCCCCTCTCCCGCCGTCTATCCTCCCCAATATCGCCTCGGATTCTCTTCTCCGCACGTCCTACCTTCCAGTAAGTGGTCGCTTTTCTGTTCAGAGTGTTGTTACTATTCTTATCTTCCATCTCCTTTTGAGTTCGTTGGTGTTCAGAATGGTTTGATCCCTATTCAGCTGAAT
>NW_027407086.1:0-1542 GCF_003265705.2 Callorhinus ursinus | reverse complement strand
GAGAGCCCAGAAATGGACCCTCAACTCTATGGTCAACTTATTTTTGACAAAGCAGGAAAGAATGTCCAATGGCAAAAAGACTGTCTCTTCAACAAATGGTGTTGGGAAAATTGGACAGCCACATGCAGAAGACTGAAACTGGACCATTTCCTTACACCACACACAAAAATAGACTCCAAATGGTTGAAAGACCTAAACGTGAGACAGGAGTCCATCCAAATCCTAAAGGAGAACACAGGTAGCAACCTTTTCGACCTTAGCCGCAGCAACTTCTTCCTAGAAACATCGCCAAAGGCACGGGAAGCCAGGGCAAAAATGAACTATTGGGATTTCATCAAGATAAAAAGCTTTTGCACAGCAAAAGAAACAGTCCACAAAACCAAAAGACAACCGACAGAATGGGAGAAAATATTTGCAAACGACATATCAGATAAAGGGCTAGTATCCAAAATCTATAAAGAACTTATCAAACTCAACACCCAAAGAACAAATAATCCAATCAAGAAATGGGCAGAGGACATGAACAGACATTTCTCCAAAGAAGACATCCAAATGGCCAACAGGCACATGAAAAAGTGCTCAACATCACTCGGCATCAGGGAAATCCAAATCAAAACCTCAATGAGATACCACCTCACACCCGTCAGAATGGCTAAAATTAACAAGTCAGGGAACGACAGATGTTGGCGGGGATGTGGAGAAAGGGGAACCCTCCTACACTGTTGGTGGGAATGCAAGCTGGTGCAACCCCTCTGGAAAACAGTATGGAGGTTCCTCAAACAGTTGAAATTAGAGCTACCGTTCGATCCAGCAATTGCACTACTGGGTATTTACCACAAAGATACAAATGTAGGGACCCGAAGGGGTACATGTACCCCAATGTTTATAGCAGCAATGTCCACAATAGCCAAACTGTGGAAAGAGCCAAGATGCCCATCGACAGATGAATGGATAAAGAAGATGTGGTATATATACACAATGGAATATTATGCAGCCATCAAAAGGAATGAGATCTTGCCATTTGCAACGACGTGGATGGAACTGGAGGGTGTTATGCTGAGTGAAATAAGTCAATCAGAGAAAGACATGTATCACATGACCTCACTGATATGAGGAATTCTTAATCTCAGGAAACAAACTGAGTGTTACTGGAGTGGTTGGGGGTGGGAGGGATGGGATGGCTGGGTGATAGACATTGGGGAGGGTATGTGCTACGGTGAGCGCTGTGAATTGTGCAAGACTGTTGAATCACAGATCTGTACTTCTGAAACAAATAACGCAACATATTTTAAGAAAAAAGGAAAAGAAGAAGATAACAGGAGAGGAAGAAAAGGGGAGTATGTCAGAGGGGGAGACGAACCATGAGAGATGATGGACTCTGAAAAACAAACTGAGGGTTCTAGAGGGGAGGGGGTTAGGGGTATGTGTTAACCTGGTGATAGGTATTGAGGAGGGCACGTTCTGCATGGAGCACTGGGTGTTATGAACAAACAATGAATCATGGAACACTGCACCAAAAACTAATGATGTAATATATGGTGA
>NW_027407085.1:0-1542 GCF_003265705.2 Callorhinus ursinus | reverse complement strand
TCTTTTTAAAAATGAATTTTAGGGGTGCCTGGGTGGCTTAGTGCATTAAGCATCTGCCTTCGGCTCAGGTCATGATTCCAGGGTCCTGAGATCAAGCCCCACGTTGAACTCTCTGCTCAGTGGGGAGCCTGCTTCTCCCTCTCCCTCTCCGTCCGCTGCTCCCCCTGCTTGTGCTTGCTCTCTCTCTGTCAAATAAATGAAATCGTTTAAAAAAAAAAAAAGAAAAGACAGTTACTTTAAAAAAAATAAAAATGCATTTTATTACAATATAACATACATCCATAGATGTCTACGAATGATACTTGTAGAGTTTCGTGAACCTTCCCAAAGCACTTGAAAACGCCTCTCCCATGCCCCCCTCCCCCCATTACTACCTCAAATGACAACCACTCTCAGAAGTTCTATCATTAGGGTTCTTTCGGATTGTTTTGAGCTTTATGTAAATGTAATCAAGGAGGATGCTTTCTTTTGTGCCCGACTCCTTTTACTCATCATTATGTTTGGGGGAGGCGTTCATGTTCTGTGTGGTTGTCGTGGGTGCTGAACTGTGAGAAGAAACTGTGATGTATCCATTGTGTGTTGATGGGCAGCCGGCATGCCTATTCTGATGAGCACTGCCATGAACTTGCTTATGTGTCTGTGGTGCACCTGTGCACACACTTCTGTCGAGTGGATTCCACTGAGGAGTGCACTTGCTGATTGTTTTAGGTCCCAGTGCCCAGGAACAGAGCCTGAGAGGGGGTTGCTGTGCAGGTGATTTATGGAAAGATTGTTCTCGAGGAGCCTGTGAGGGAGTGAAGGAGGAGCAGGGCCAGGGGAAGGAGCCAATCCAACCTGCAGATTTGATTGGAGTCCACCTCAGTCTGACTCCATGGGGAGCTCTGGAGGGTGAATGGCGCTGCCAAGTCACCCCTGGAGGACTTTTATAACTTGTGATCAGCCAGGCATTGGTTGTGGACCTTCCCCAAGGGGTGGTCATCACACTGTGGGCATTTGCAGACGAGATGGCTCCCATCAAAAAGTCATTCTCTGGAAAAGGTGTGAGCCTTCATCAGTCAACAGACGGAGAAGGTGGGAGATGGGTATCCTGGCCTATAAAGTGATCCGCATGAGTCACCAGTTGCAGCCCCTATCCCAGGTCGAGGGGCGGTGTATGATCAGCTTTGGTGGGCAGTGCCCGTATACACATCCTTTAGCATCTTATGAGTGTTTCAGTCCCAAATCCTCACCAACCCTAGGCATCATCTGACTTTTCTGTCTTAGCCATTTGAATAGAACTACAGTAGTATCTCATTATAATTTTAATTTGCATTTCCCTAAGGACTAAGGAGGCTGAGCCCTTTTCTTACGTTTAGTGCCATGTGGATATTCTCTTTCAAGAAGTGTCTCAAGTCTTTGGCCAATTTTTCTGTTGGGTTGTCTCCGTTTTCCTACCGTGTGAATTCTTTACTCTGGCTAGCAGTTCTCGTCAGATATTTTTAGAACTATTTTCTCCAGCACAGTGGTTTGGCTTTTTACTCCATAACGTGCCCTGTGCTAAAC
>NW_027407084.1:776-1542 GCF_003265705.2 Callorhinus ursinus | reverse complement strand
AGCAATTGCACTACTGGGTATTTACCCCAAAGATACAAATGGATGGACCCGAAGGGGTACGTGCACCCCAATGTTTATAGCAGCAATGTCCACAATAGCCAAACTGTGGAAAGAGCCAAAATGTCCATCGACAGATGAATGGATAAAGAAGAGGTGGTATATATACACAATGGAATATTATGCAGCAATCAAAAGAAAGGAGATCTTGCCATTTCCAACAACACGGATGGAACTGGAGGGTGTTACGCTGAGTGAAATAAGTCAATCAGAGAAAGACATGTATCATATGACCTCACTGATATGAGAATTTCTTAATCTCAGGAACAAACTGAGGGTTGCTGGAGTGGTTGGGGGTGGGAGGGATGGG
This sequence comes from Callorhinus ursinus, assembly GCF_003265705.2. NCBI lineage: Eukaryota > Metazoa > Chordata > Mammalia > Carnivora > Otariidae > Callorhinus > Callorhinus ursinus. The sequence continues at coordinate 1,175 of NW_027407084.1, read as the reverse complement.
GTGGCTGGGTGATAGACTTTGTTGAAGATATGTGCTACGGTGAGCGCTGTGAATTGTGTAAGGCTGTTGAATCATATTTCTGTACCTCTGAAACAAATAACGCAACCTATTTTAAGAAAAAAGAAAAAGAAGAAGATACAAGGAGGGGAAGAATGAAGGGGAGTAAGTCAGAGGGGGCGACGAAACAGGAGATATGATGGACTCTGAAAAACAAACTGAGGTTTCTGGAGCGGAGGAGGGTGGGGAATGGGTTAGCCTGGGGATGGGTATTGAGGAGGGCACATTCTGCATGGAGCACTGGGTGTTACGAACAAACAATGAATCATGGAACAGTACACCAAAACAAATTATGTAATATATGGTGATTAACATAACAATAAAAAAATTAAAAGGAAAAAA
>NW_027407084.1:0-766 GCF_003265705.2 Callorhinus ursinus | reverse complement strand
AGCAATTGCACTACTGGGTATTTACCCCAAAGATACAAATGGATGGACCCGAAGGGGTACGTGCACCCCAATGTTTATAGCAGCAATGTCCACAATAGCCAAACTGTGGAAAGAGCCAAAATGTCCATCGACAGATGAATGGATAAAGAAGAGGTGGTATATATACACAATGGAATATTATGCAGCAATCAAAAGAAAGGAGATCTTGCCATTTCCAACAACACGGATGGAACTGGAGGGTGTTACGCTGAGTGAAATAAGTCAATCAGAGAAAGACATGTATCATATGACCTCACTGATATGAGAATTTCTTAATCTCAGGAACAAACTGAGGGTTGCTGGAGTGGTTGGGGGTGGGAGGGATGGGGTGGCTGGGTGATAGACTTTGTTGAAGATATGTGCTACGGTGAGCGCTGTGAATTGTGTAAGGCTGTTGAATCATATTTCTGTACCTCTGAAACAAATAACGCAACCTATTTTAAGAAAAAAGAAAAAGAAGAAGATACAAGGAGGGGAAGAATGAAGGGGAGTAAGTCAGAGGGGGCGACGAAACAGGAGATATGATGGACTCTGAAAAACAAACTGAGGTTTCTGGAGCGGAGGAGGGTGGGGAATGGGTTAGCCTGGGGATGGGTATTGAGGAGGGCACATTCTGCATGGAGCACTGGGTGTTACGAACAAACAATGAATCATGGAACAGTACACCAAAACAAATTATGTAATATATGGTGATTAACATAACAATAAAAAAATTAAAAGGAAAAAA
>NW_027407083.1:0-1542 GCF_003265705.2 Callorhinus ursinus | reverse complement strand
AGAATCGAGAGCCCAGAAATGGACCCTCAACTCTATGGTCAACTTATCTTTGACAAAGCAGGAAAGAATGTCCAATGGCAAAAAGACAGTCTCTTCAACAAAGGGTCTTGGGAAAATTGGACAGCCACATGCAGAAGAATGAAACTGGACCATTTCCTTACACCACACACAAAAATAGACTCCAAATGGTTGAAAGACCTAAATGTGAGACAGGAGTCCATCAAAATCCTAAAGGAGAACACAGGCAGCAACGTCCTCAACCTCAGCCGCAGCAACATCTTCCTAGAAACATCACCAAAGGCAAGTGAAGCTAGGGCAAAAATGAACTCTTGGGATTTCATCAAGATAAAAAGCTTTTGCACAGCAAAAGAAACAGTCCAAAACATCAAAAGACAACCCACAGAATGGGAGAAAATATTTGCAAATGACTATCAGATAAAGGGCTAGTATCCAAAATCTATAAGGAACTTATCAAACTCAACACTCAAAGAACAAATAACCCAATCAAGAAATGGGCAGAAGACATGAACAGACATTTTTCCAAAGAAGACATCCAGATGTCCAATAGACCCATGAAAAAGTGCTCAACATCGCTCGGCATCAGGGACATCCAAATCAAAACCTCCATGAGATACCACCTCACACCAGTCAGAATAGCTAAAATTAACAAGTCAGGAAACGACAGATGTTTGTGCGGATGCGGAGAAAGGGGAACCCTCCTCCACTGTTGGTGGGAATGCAAGCTGGTGCAACCCCTCTGGAAAACAGTATGGAGGTTCCTCAAACAGTTGAAAATAGAGGTACCATACCATCCAGCATTGCACTACTGGGTATTTACCCCAAAGATACAAATGTAGGGACCCGAAGGGGTACGTGCACCCCAATGTTTATAGCAGCAATGTCCACAATAGCCAAACTGTGGAAAGAGCCAAGATGTCCATCGACAGATGAATGGATAAGGAAGAAGTGGTATATAAACACAATGGAATATTATGCAGCCATGAAAGGAATGAGATCTTGCCATTTGCAATGACGTGGATGGAAGTGGAGGGTGTTATGCTGAGTGAAATAAGTCAATCAGAGAAAGACATGTATCATATGACCTCACTGATATGAGGAAGTCTTATACTCAGGAAACAAACTGAGGGTTTTGGAATGGTGGGGTGTGGGAAGGATGGGGTGGCTGGGTGATAGACAATATATGTGAAGAAAAAAAAAGATAGCAGGAGGGAAGAATGAAGGGGGGTAAATCGGAGGGTGAAGACAGTCAAGGAGAGATGATGGACTCTGAAAAATAAACTGGGGGTTCTAGAGGAGAATGGAGTGCGGGGATGGGTTAGCCTGGTGATGGGTTTTAAAGAGGCAACGTACTGCATGGAGCACTGGGTGTTATGCACAAACAATGAATCATGGAACACTACATCAAAAACTAATGATGTAATGTATGGTGATTAACACAACAATAAAAAATTTTAAAGAAAAAAAACTTATGTACACTCCTAAATTATACATACAACTTGCACTATATACTCTTCACCTTTG
>NW_027407082.1:0-1543 GCF_003265705.2 Callorhinus ursinus | reverse complement strand
GGGTCATGAAGAAGCTGAGATTTGGGCCGTGCCCAAGAATTACTAGGATACTCGGAACTCATGAAGGGCTGCCCCTGTCTCCATCAGGGGGTGCTGCCTTGAGCAGAGCCGTCAGAGCAGGTTCCTACTTCTGTGTCCTTGAGGGAAACTGGATTCCAGCACTGCTTGCACAGGCACACCAGCGCCCCGGCCACCCCTGCGCACAGGAGGCCTGCCTGGGGGCAAAAGTTCCTCTCTTTGTGGTCACCACATTTTGATCACCTCTGGGCCATTTGCAGCTGTGAACGGCTCTAGTTTTATGTTGGATGTTTTTCTGTGTCAATGCTGAGCAACCATCTTTAAAAAGAACAATTGAGGGAAAATGTTCTCTCCCTAGTTCTAAACAGACACCAACTTGTGGGGCTGGGAGCAGCCCTGTAGCAGCCATGGAGCCAGAATGGGCCCTGGCCAGGCCTTCCCTCCCAGTCCTTACACCTCACCGTGGCCATGGGCCTTCAGGGTCAGGGGTGCACTGAGCTACCTCTCAGACCCACAGTCATCTGGCCACCAGAGGCCTTGGCCATGGCCACTAGCTTGGCCTCCAGGAGCACGGAGCCCTCTGGGTTATTTATGATTCCTGCCTTGGTTTAAATGGCTATTTCTGTGCCGGTGTTTGTGAAATGTGGGCACTCGCTCCGTCTAGATGCGCGTCCCCTTGGGATTCTTCGGTGCCCACCAGTGGGTTTGCACTTGTGCACTCTCGCTGGACCATCTCCTTGCACTGTTTCTTAGCAAGCATTTACTGAGTGCCTATTCTGATCTCAGTCACCAACAAGGGGCAGAGTGTGAGAGCGAGAACTAAGATACAGGCTCCCTGCTCCTGGGCCCTCCAGGGACTCAAGATGGCCCCATCCTCCTGACTCATTATTTTCCTATTGGCATAATGGACATACAACTGATACTGTGAAGCACATTTCAACGCACAATTCAGTGGCAATAAGTACATTCACTGTTCTGCACCTGCCACCTCCATCCATTGCCATATTTTCATTATCCCAAAATGAACTTTTACCCACGAAACCCTAACCCCCCATTCCCCTTCCCCAGCCTTGTCACCCAGAAGCTCCTTCCACCTCTGTGAATGGGAGTGCTCTCCATCCCTCAGAAGTGGGGTCGTCCAGTGTCGGTCCTTTAGGGACTGGCTTATTTCTCATGGCATTATGGCTTCAAGGTCTGTCCCTGTGAGCCTGAACCTGACCCACTTTCCCCCAAAAGTGTGGCTCAGCCCTCTCCTATCTGAGCTGAACCTCCTCAGTCCCCTCTGCTCCCCTCACCTTCCTCCTCAGCCTGAAGATGATCCCAGCCAGTCTGCAGCTTTCAAGACCTGTTCAGTCTGGATGCCAGGCATATACCCCGGGGGCCTCGGGCCTCACCTACCCCCATCTGTCCACGTCAGGTGCCTGCCCCACTCCCCCAGCTGACCACCTACATCTCCCACAGGTGTCCCCATCTCAGGAGAGGGAAACACCAAGTCCAGACCATTGGAGTCCTCAGGGACATCTTG
>NW_027407081.1:0-1543 GCF_003265705.2 Callorhinus ursinus | reverse complement strand
AATGATGCTGTCTCATTCCATACGGGCTGCTATAACAAAAAATACCATAGACTGGATAGCTTATAAACAATAGAAATTTATCTCTCATGGTTCTGGAAGCCAGGAAGTCCAGACCACAGCACCAATGTCCTCAGTGCTTAGTGAAGGCTTCCTGGTTAATAGAAAGCTGTTTCTTGCTATGTCCTCACATGGTGGAGGGGGTGAGGGAGCTCTCTGAGGTCTCTTTTATAAGGAAGGCACTGAACCCACTCATGAGGGCCCCACATTTATGACCAATCACCTCCCAAAGGATCACCTTCTAATAGCGTCCCACTGGGAATTAGGGTTCAACATATGAACATGGAGGATACACACATCCAGACCGTAGCAGATGTACATAGAACTGCTCTGCAAAGCTTCTTGTACAGAGAGGGCTCACGGCCATGGTCTTACCGTCATTTGCCTCAGAGTAGGGACCTCGGCTGCTGTGGAGACCTAGGACTGGCCCTTGCTTATTTAAGATCAAGGAGGCAGCAGAAATAGTGGGGTAACACCCAGCGCTGGGCTTTGGGACAAACAGGTGGAAAAGCCTAACACCCATCAATCACCAAACCTCTGGGTACTTTCTCTTTGCTCATTAGTTTTTGGACTTTTCATAACTATTGAATCAAGCTCAGTGAATAGTTGGGATATTTATCTTAAAACAGCCAGAAAGAGGAGGTGTTGGGTCTGCATCATATTCTTAGGTCTTTGCACAGATTGTGGGGCCCCTGGTCTGAGCCACTGTCGTGCTGTCCCCACTTTTCCTCTGTGGAATTGCTTCCACGTGAGAAGGTGCAAGCTTCAGGGATCCTGCTCTCAGCGAAATGTTCACAAGTGTGCTCCTTGCTCTTAGCTTGGGTGCCAGGCTTATTCACAGCTGCCTGTTGTTCTAATGCAAATACTCAAGGTCACGCTACCCCCTCTGTATTTTTGGCAAGGGTCACATTCAAACAGCTGGAAGCCTACTAATGTCTACAGTAAGGCATGAAGGCCTGTTGACAGCAAAGTACATCTTTCTACAAAACAATGTCTCTGGTTCTTTTAAGGCCATTACTGAATGCAAATGTGTTTGCCGTTCATTAGGATGTCAGAGGAAAACATGCTATAGCAGTGGTTTAAAATCGTTATCTCCTTCAGAGGACACCAAGGAATTAAGACATGTGTTTGGTCAGGAGGGGCAAATGGCATGAGTACTCCTGGCTACAGTAATAACAGTAACAACAGCTCGGTGCTGTTCACTGGGCATGCAGCCCCTCGGCTGCTCCTGAGAGACGGAGGTCCAGGGAGGCGCTGTAAACGCCAGCATCACCTGCTCACGGACATGACCACGGTCCACTGGCCCAGCTTGGGCTGACCCATGGCCACCACTCCCAGTCTTCCACACAATCTGGTTATTTTCAGACGTGGTCAGTTGCAATCGAGCAGAACACCCTACGTAAATGCTTAGTCATGGGGCTTTATGTTAAATTTTTGTTGACGATTTTTCCCTTCTCTGTGCATTTTTCAGTATTTAGCCCTTAGA
>NW_027407080.1:0-1543 GCF_003265705.2 Callorhinus ursinus | reverse complement strand
CCAGAGAAAAGCAGTCACTCCCGCGTCCCCGGTCTCCGGCCGCACTCAGTGCTCACCCGGCCTGTGACCGAGCGTTTCTATCTCTGGCACCCGACCCCGTGTGGAGTCTCCAAACCCAGCAGATCCCTGTGGTGCGCTCCTGCGCCGCTCCTCCCGGGGGAGGAAGGGGAGTCTCCCTGGATCTGCCGCTTGTTGGGTCCCTGCTGGAGGAGCAGTGGCCCGACTGGGCCGCAGATCACAGTTTATGGCCACCCCGAGCTGAAAGCCCCCGCCTCGGCTCCGTCTCTGCAGCTGGCTTCCCCGCTGCGATCCCTGGGAGCTCTGCCGCACTCAGGCTCCCCCGGTCTTTCTGTGACCCTGAGGGTCCTGAGTCCACACTGTCCCGCCAGGGTTCCACCCCCCGTTTAACCACTGGAGCGACGTCCCTCAGCGGAGCCGACTTCTAAAAGGTCCGATTTTGTGCTCCGCGGCTCTATCACTTGCCAGAAGCGGCCGACGGAGCCCCCCCCCCCCCGTCTATTCTCCTGAATATCGCCTCGGATTCACTTCTCCGCACTTCCTACCTTCTAGAAAGTGGTCGCTTCTCTGTTCAGAGAGTTGTCGCTACTCTCCTCTTCGATCTCCTGTTGAGTTCGTAGGTGTTCAGAATGGTTTGATCCCTATTCAGCTGAATTCCTGAGACCAGACGAAATCCAGGTCTCCTACTCCTCTGCCATCTTGCTCCGCCCCCTCTCTCATGCTGTTTTTAAGATTCATCCCCCCAAAAATTTTTAGGCCTGGTTCACTTTTTTTTTTTATCTTTTTTCTTTCTGTTCCTAAGACTAAAAATGTCCATTGTTTTATCTTCAAGTATGCTGATCCTTTTCTCAGAATGTTCAAATTTGCCTTTGAATCCATGTAGTGCGTTTTTCATTTCAGTTTTTGAACATTTGGCTCCAGAATTCTTTTGTTTCTTTTAAAGTTTTCTATTCCTTTATTGATATTTCCATTTTGTTCACACACTGTTTTTTGTTTTTGTTGTTTACTTTCCCTATACTTGTTTACTTTACTTCTTTAGCCTATTTAAACAACTATTTTAAAGTCTTTTTTGGGCACCTGGGTGGTTCAGTTGGTTAAGCATTTGCCTTCAGCTCAGGTCATGTTCCCAGGGCCCTGGGATCGAGTCCTGCATTGGTCTCCCTGCTCTGCAGGGAGTCTGTTTCTCCCTCTGCCCCTTCTCCCACTCATTCTCTCAATCTCTCTCTCTCTCTTTCTCTCTCAAATAAATAAACAAAATCTTTTCTAAAAATAAAGTCTTTGTCTTCAGTGTATGTCATTAGGTTTTTTTCAAGGACAGTTTCTATTGATTATTTTTTCCATTGAGTGGGCCATATTTTCCTGTTTCTTTGACTGCCTTCTGATTTTTTGTTGAACACTGGACATTTGAATCTAACAATGTGGTAACTCTTAAAATCAAAGTCTTCCTATCCCCCTGGGTTGCAGTTTTTTGTTATTGTTTATTGTTTTTGTTTGTATATTTATTATAGGCTGTCTATGTACCAAC
>NW_027407079.1:0-1543 GCF_003265705.2 Callorhinus ursinus | reverse complement strand
TGACCAGCTCTGGGACTGGAGATATTTACCTCCCCTCTCTGGGCCTCGCTCTCCTCCTCTGTGTAATGGGGTGATGCTAAATGATCCCTCCCATGGCAGGAACATGCAGAGTCCTGGTGATCGACGTAAGCTGGGCACAGAGCCTTGACTTTTTTGGGGTCACCTAAGGCCACATAAGAGGGGAGGAGGCTGCCCCCAAACATTACATTCAAATTCTGCTGCTATTAGAACCTGAGCGATGGGGATTGGTTGTTTCACTTGCTAGGCTGACGAGACACACTTGCTCTCCATGACTCCTCCTCAGATTAAGAGCTCTTGCAGGTCCCGGGCATCCTGGACCTGGGGAGGGGAGAGGGGCCACTCCCCTCCATGGCTCCTGCAGGAAACCTGTCCTCACAAAGAAGGATGGTTTCGGGTCGTGATCCTGGGCTAGGGTTGGAGACAGCCCCACACTGCTCTTGACTCTGGGGCTGAGTGGGTGTTTTTCAGGCATAGCAACACCCACTGAAGGCTGGGGCTTCAGAAAGAACACACTCCTGGGCGGAGCAAGATGGCGGAGGAGTAGGAGACCTAGATTTCGTCTCGTCTCAGGAATTCAGCTGAATAGGAATCAAACCATTCTGAACACCTACAAACTCAACAGGAAATCAAAGAGGAGAGTAGCAACAACTCTCTGAACAGAGATGCGACCACTCACTGGAAGGTAGGACGTGCGGAGAAGTGAATCCGAGGCGATATTCGGGAGGATAGACGGAGGGGGAGGGGCCTCCGCCGGCGCTTCTGGCATGTGATAGAGCCCCGGAGCACAAAATCCGACCTTTTAGAAGTTGGCTCCGCTGAGGGACGTCGCTCCAGTGGCTAAGCGGGGGTGGAACCCTCGTGGGACAGTGGGGTCTCAGGACCCTTGGGGTCACAGAAAGACCGGGGGAGCCTGAGTGCGCCAGAGCTCCCAGGTATTGGAGCGGGGAAGCCGGCTGCAGAGACAGAGCCGAGGCGCGGGCTCTCAGCTCAGGGTGGCCATAAAGTGTGATCCGCGACCCAGTCGGGCCACTGCTCCTGCAGCAGGGACCCAATAAGCGGCAGATCCAGGGAGACTCCCCTTCCATCCCGGGGAGGAGCGGCGCGGGAATGCACCACAGTGATCTGCTGGGTTTGAAGACTCCACACGGGGTCGGGTGCCAGAGATACAAATGCTCGGTCACAGGCCGGGTGAGCACGGATTGCGGCCGGACACCGGGGACAAGCGAGTGACTGCTTTTCTCTGGGGGCGCACTGAGGAGCGGGGCCCCGAGTTCTCAGCTCCCCCGGGTGGAGATTAGGAGGCCACCATTTTTGCCCTGATCCTCCAAGGCTGTACGGAGAGCTTGCAGGGAACAAAAGCTCCTGAGATCAAACCCGAGCAGCTTGCTTAGCCTGGACCGACAAGGGCGGGGCAATTCAGCCTCCGGCAAAGACATTTGGAAACCACAGCAACAGGCCCTTCCCCCAGAAGATCAGCACGAACAGCCAGCAAGCCAAGACGAAGTTTACCGATCAAGGAGAA
>NW_027407078.1:0-1543 GCF_003265705.2 Callorhinus ursinus | reverse complement strand
AATAAGCATCCTGAAGCTTATGCAACCTCCTCTCTTGGAGGTGTCCCACATAACAGCCCAGCTTCCCTTGTATGTCCTCCTGGGCTGGGCATGTGTGGTGACCTCTCCCCTTTGAAAATGAGGCCTAGAAGGCAAAACCTTCCAGGAAGCCCTGATTTGGGCCAAAGAAATTATGAAATTCATGGATCTCAGCCTACCCCTGATACCTCCATCCCCACCTCCATCTCCAGTAGGGAGAACTTCTGCTCAGGCTGGACAAGTTCAGCCTAGGACTCTTCTGTGCTCAGGGCCCGGGTCTCCTCCATTGCTCCCAAATCCCTCCTCATGCTGGATCATGTACAGGGAGTCCTGGTCCTCGGGCAACATCTTCCAATCTTGTACTTCATGTAAACTAAATTAAAAAGTTGATTTAAAAAATAATAAAAACAAAAATATTGATATTCTTCCACAGATATTGTCACGGAATTTGTTAGGCTAAACTCTTTCATGGAGAGTTATTTATTACTGTTCTTGCTTTTGTTAAAAGCCATTTGTATGAATTTAGGATTCCAACCAATTCCCTCAAGTATTATCTATGACTTTGATTCCCATGGATAGCTCTCCCAGTTTTGGGTATTTCTCTCCTGGATGATCATGGCATCCTTTGCTCACTCAGGAGAGAGCTCCCCAAAAGATCAAGGCTTCCCAAGTGATATGTTACCACAGCATCAGGCTGAAGTCAGCCCCAGGCCAGAGGCCTGCATGCCATGGAACCACCAGCATATTGGCTCAGTGACACAACGTGGGTACTGCACTCTGAATGGCTGCAACACCAGCCAGTTCTTGTCATCCCGCCATGAAACTCTGACACTTGGGAGTAAATCCCCAAAAGAGGGAACAGCTTTTAACTTCACACACCACATCACACTGGCCCTCTACTGGAGAGGTGCATTTGTGCCTGGGTAGTAGACTCAAATTTGTCATGTCTGGGTTAGATGACCCCCTTCTCTGGGTTTGAGTTGTTCTTCCTGCTCTGTTTCCTGACCTTTCATATGTCTTACAGAGTCGCTGAATGAGTTAGGGAGGGAGAGGCCTGTAACTGGATCCCTGAGGTCCACATATTGCACCAAGAAAATCGACAGGTGGCTCTCCCCACCCTACTCTCCCTGGCCAAACACTGATGGCTGTCTCCGCCCCACGTTCCCTGGCCAATCACCAGGAGGCTCTCAGCTGTTACCTCTCTCCTGTGGCCAATCACCAGACAGCACGGCTGGCCAACCACCAGGTAGCTCTGCCCCTTGACCTGCCCTCCTCCAACTGTGGCCATATTGGATACTTAAGCTGTTGTGCAGTGTCTTTGCTCGTATTTTCTGGGGACAGATCCTGGCTCCCTCTCCACTGTGGCCCAGGCTTCCTTTCTAAGTTGAGAAAGAGGAAGTAGGGGTGTTGACCTGAGGCTCACAGGTCTCAGGATTTGAGAAGCATCATGGGCCCACCCCTCATGAAGCTCTCCCAGAGTTTCCCCTGCTGCTCCTCAGGGAGCCTGGATCCCACAGCCTGTCCA
>NW_027407077.1:0-1543 GCF_003265705.2 Callorhinus ursinus | reverse complement strand
AATGATGCTGTCTCATTCCATACGGGCTGCTATAACAAAAAATACCATAGACTGGATAGCTTATAAACAATAGAAATTTATCTCTCATGGTTCTGGAAGCCAGGAAGTCCAGACCACAGCACCAATGTCCTCAGTGCTTAGTGAAGGCTTCCTGGTTAATAGAAAGCTGTTTCTTGCTATGTCCTCACATGGTGGAGGGGGTGAGGGAGCTCTCTGAGGTCTCTTTTATAAGGAAGGCACTGAACCCACTCATGAGGGCCCCACATTTATGACCAATCACCTCCCAAAGGATCACCTTCTAATAGCGTCCCACTGGGAATTAGGGTTCAACATATGAACATGGAGGATACACACATCCAGACCGTAGCAGATGTACATAGAACTGCTCTGCAAAGCTTCTTGTACAGAGAGGGCTCACGGCCATGGTCTTACCGTCATTTGCCTCAGAGTAGGGACCTCGGCTGCTGTGGAGACCTAGGACTGGCCCTTGCTTATTTAAGATCAAGGAGGCAGCAGAAATAGTGGGGTAACACCCAGCGCTGGGCTTTGGGACAAACAGGTGGAAAAGCCTAACACCCATCAATCACCAAACCTCTGGGTACTTTCTCTTTGCTCATTAGTTTTTGGACTTTTCATAACTATTGAATCAAGCTCAGTGAATAGTTGGGATATTTATCTTAAAACAGCCAGAAAGAGGAGGTGTTGGGTCTGCATCATATTCTTAGGTCTTTGCACAGATTGTGGGGCCCCTGGTCTGAGCCACTGTCGTGCTGTCCCCACTTTTCCTCTGTGGAATTGCTTCCACGTGAGAAGGTGCAAGCTTCAGGGATCCTGCTCTCAGCGAAATGTTCACAAGTGTGCTCCTTGCTCTTAGCTTGGGTGCCAGGCTTATTCACAGCTGCCTGTTGTTCTAATGCAAATACTCAAGGTCACGCTACCCCCTCTGTATTTTTGGCAAGGGTCACATTCAAACAGCTGGAAGCCTACTAATGTCTACAGTAAGGCATGAAGGCCTGTTGACAGCAAAGTACATCTTTCTACAAAACAATGTCTCTGGTTCTTTTAAGGCCATTACTGAATGCAAATGTGTTTGCCGTTCATTAGGATGTCAGAGGAAAACATGCTATAGCAGTGGTTTAAAATCGTTATCTCCTTCAGAGGACACCAAGGAATTAAGACATGTGTTTGGTCAGGAGGGGCAAATGGCATGAGTACTCCTGGCTACAGTAATAACAGTAACAACAGCTCGGTGCTGTTCACTGGGCATGCAGCCCCTCGGCTGCTCCTGAGAGACGGAGGTCCAGGGAGGCGCTGTAAATGCCAGCATCACCTGCTCACGGACATGACCACGGTCCACTGGCCCAGCTTGGGCTGACCCATGGCCACCACTCCCAGTCTTCCACACAATCTGGTTATTTTCAGACGTGGTCAGTTGCAATCGAGCAGAACACCCTACGTAAATGCTTAGTCATGGGGCTTTATGTTAAATTTTTGTTGACGATTTTTCCCTTCTCTGTGCATTTTTCAGTATTTAGCCCTTAGA
>NW_027407076.1:0-1543 GCF_003265705.2 Callorhinus ursinus | reverse complement strand
CAAGGCAGCCACTCTGCTGATCTCGGTCTCGTCTTTACTTTTTCTCACTTGGGCCCACAAACTCAGGCAGACGAGAATTCCCAAAGGAACCAAGTTAAATTTCCCAAATCTCCACCACATTCTGTCACCCAGTTCAGAACCTTCAGAAATCCAGCGGAAACAACAATCTTTATAGAGTATGAAGGAACAGCTTTATGGCAACAGTGGCGTTCTGGTACAAATAAATGCATTATCCACACCGTGTGATGGACACAGGCAGCAACTCCGTGTGGATCACACGGTGTCCTCACACTCACTGCTCAGGATGCTGGCCTGCCAGGTCTATGGACCCCGCTCTACCCTAGAGAGGCCCATCCACTCCCCTGAGCACCTCCATCCTTCTCATCCACAACCTCCTGTTTCTGGTGACTCATGTCCTCCTCTCTTGTCCTTCAGATCCATCCCTGGTGCTTCACTTTTACGGAACATAACATCTATGTCCTTTAATGAATGTGTCCCTCCCTGCCCTCAGACACGAAAATTCCTAACGTTGAGAGTAGGTGTCATCCCCGATGGACTCTGAAAAACAAATTGAGGGTTCTAGAGGGGTGGGGGGTGGAGGGATGGATATAGCCTGGTGATGGGTATTAAAGAGGGCACGTTCTGCATGGAGTACGTATTATGCACAAACAATGAACTATGGAACACTACATCCAAAACTAATGATGTCGTGTATGGTGATTAACATAACAATAAAAAATTTAAAAAAAAAGAGTAGGCGTCATCCTTCCCGGAGCACGGAATATCGTCTCCGTAGAGTGTGCGTCCGCATACACGCTGTGCCCAGCTTTGGAGAAGAGCGGCTCTCCTTCACACCAAAGGGATCTGCCAATCAACTCAGTATGAGTGAAAGACAAAGTGCATCAAATATATCTCCTGAGCAACCTGAACAATGTTATAATGTTCACTCTCCCATAACATGAGAGACCTGCAGGCAGGACTACTATTCCTTATAGAGGATGCCCCAGCGTCTGTATCTGACCCACGTCAGAGAAAAGACAGAAGAACATCCCATTGGAAGTGACTCAGCAACATTCCAACAAAATATCTACACCTGCCTAGAGCATCTGCCACTGTTTGTCATTCTCATCACCCTTTCTGGACAAGAGGGTTTCCCACAAGTATCCACTGACTGGCGAGGACAAGGGACAGACCCCTACCCTAATGATTAATCAAGGGACAATAGCCTTGCTTCAGGTGTTTATATAACTAATGAAATGACAGCTCAAACTCAACATGCTGCAAACAAAGTGAGAGGTGTGTATCATCCCTCCCAGACAACAAATGTGGACTCTGGACGTGCACGATGGTAAGAAATATATGTCTCCATTGTGTAATAAAGACACTTCCTTCCCAACAACGGCAGCTCCCCCACAGCTCAGTGCATGGAAATAGCCAAGCACAACACATGTATGTCCTGAGAATCTTCAGGATGTTAAAACGTGCCCAGGCAGGATTCCCCTTGTAATGTCATGGCTTAAGCAAAACTCTCTGTTTCTTCCAC
>NW_027407075.1:0-1544 GCF_003265705.2 Callorhinus ursinus | reverse complement strand
CTCAGGGTAACCACCCTCCCAGGATGCAGCCTGGCAGGGCCTGGCAGGAGAGGAGGCACCTGGTGCAGGACAGAGCCCTCTGCAGAGAGGAGGGGGCAGGTGCTCCCCCAGCAGCAGGGGCACTTGGGCAGGCTGAGGGGCATCAGTGGACAGCAGTGCCTGCAGCTGGGGTCTCCACATAGACCCTCTCCTGAGGCTCAGCACAAGCTTGTCTGATAGCCTTTGTCCCCCAAATACAAAGTCTGGCCCAGGATCCCCCCAAGCCCCAACCCCTCATCCTTTATTCTCAGCTCAAGTGACAACAAATGGCCAATAGTTTAGGTGGTGTTGGGTGCACAGGGACATTTGTTTTTGTGGCCATGCTGTACTGTTGCTGCCATTTTTAAAGATCTCAGGGCTTTGATTCGAAAACGGTAGGATGCCGGGGACCCCAGACAGCTTTCTGGAAACCTGCCTCTGGGCCTTGCAGCCCTCCCAAACCACCTGTTCTGCTCAGAATCCCTCCAGGCCAAAGACCCACAGGCTTGGCTCCTCAGATGGCCCAGACAATGTGCCTTCAAAACGCGATCCCGGTGGGGCTGCAGGACACACTGCAGATTCCACCAAATCCCCCTCCCAGAAAGTGAGGGTACCACTGGACCAGCTGTCCGTAAACTGACAGGTCAGGGTTCCAAGAAGACACCAGAGGCATCGGAGTAACTGAGGAGCATGTGAAGGCTAGGTAGGGAGAGTGAGAATCTCCAGGTTTGCCTAGGGGAAGCTCCCGTCCCCCTAAACCCTCAGTGAGTTGGTTTTACTGGGGGATTGGGGGGGACCATGCCTGGAGGACCCATGGCTCCAATGTTAGAGGTCGCCCTTGATCAGTGCACAGGTGGGGAAACCTGGCCACACCCCGAAGAATTTCTAGAAACAGTAGCCATCTCAGTGGTAGCTGACCTGGGAGGTCAACCTTCCAGCTGCCTGAGGTGGGACCGAGCCACAGACCAGCACACTAGCCAGAAATGGAAGAAGGAGAACAAGTTCTTCATTTCATAGGTTCTAAGTCACCGGTTTGTTCCTACGGTTAGTATACTTTGCATCCTGGGAAATCCCTGCCTGTCTAAGGTCATGAAAATATTCTCCTCATGTTCTCTGCTGGAGAAGTTCTTGAAAAATCTCTGGTTTATAGGTAAAAATCATCCGGAAGTGACTTTGGTTGGCACAGCCATGCTGGGTAAAGGATGGATTTTCCCCAAAATACAAAACATAGAACTCCTGTATGATCCCACTATCAGATAGACCTTTTTAGGAAATGAAGTCAGTTTCTCGAAGTAAGATCTGCACTCTCCCACCCAATCTCTCTGAGGAGGGGCGGCCACACTTAGCAACCTCCCCTTGAGGCAGGCGCCTCCCTGGACAAGGGGCTACCCCAGGGCTCGGAGGTCTCCACAGCAGCACACCCAATATCCTGGATACTAAGAGACAGAGTACAGCACCAGGCCAGTGAGGGTCAGGACACACTAACCCAAATATTGCACCTTGGCAAATTAAATATAGAAGCTAAA
>NW_027407074.1:981-1544 GCF_003265705.2 Callorhinus ursinus | reverse complement strand
AAGAAGCCCCAGAGCAGTCCTCCAACTTCAGCATTGTGCCCCCGGGTTGATGGTGCTGGTCATGGGCTCTCAAGATGGTACAGGAGTAACCTCCAGGTGGGGCCTGGAGGTCGGAGTAAACCCGATCGCACTCAAGTTGCATGAGGAACAGATGAGTTGAGGTCTTCATTTGGAAGAGTAATTTCGC
Organism: Callorhinus ursinus; assembly: GCF_003265705.2. Lineage (NCBI taxonomy): Eukaryota > Metazoa > Chordata > Mammalia > Carnivora > Otariidae > Callorhinus > Callorhinus ursinus. The sequence continues at coordinate 1,357 of NW_027407074.1, read as the reverse complement.
TTTTCCAAAAAGGTCAAGGTCATTGGCCTACTTTAGAATGAAGATAATGACGACTTAAAAACAGGTGTGTGTTTCCCCTTCTCCCAGAAATAGAAGCAGGTGTGCAGGCCATAGGTCAGAGGACCAACTTATCCCCACCTACAGCACTTATCTGCTCTGGATCTAGGAGACTCAAGGTTTTGAACATCAGCCTGTGAGTCAGTGATGCAGCATTTCACAGGATGTTAGTGTTCTGAGAATGCAGCATGTCCAATTGGCACAGTGTCATCTTCCTGTCAGGACTGGCGGTCAAATTTCTTATGAACCGCAAACGTCCGGGATGTCCTCTTTTCTTCTAGTTGACCCAGGGTTACGGTTAGAGTTAGGGTACGGGTTC
>NW_027407074.1:0-881 GCF_003265705.2 Callorhinus ursinus | reverse complement strand
GTGTTAGGGACCTGTACATATGTCCCGTGCCTGCTATCACAGGAGGCTGGTGCAAACCTGGCAAAGCAAGGATGAGCCAGGGGCTGCGCTTGGCATGGAACACAGCTCAGAGTGGCTTGAATCTGCTCTGGGGTCCAGGCAAAGCCATCCCCCTCCTGCCTGTGTCCCAGCCCCCGTGGGAGGGTATTAGTGAACTGATTCTGACCTTGTCCTCTCCCAACACAGACTTCAGGGGCTCCTGGAAGTCCCTTGGGGAACCCTGACCATCAAGCGGACTGCCGCACCGTCCCTATGGGACCTGATTCCGGGTCATCCAGCCCCACAGTGAGGAGAGGTGAGGCCAGGCAGTAGCGGGGAGAGGGCAGAGTGGACTCTCCCTGGGGGCCATGGATCCCTGCTCAGTGCAGACCCTGTTGTGTGCTGGCCCCTCGGGCACCGAGATTCCAGCTCCTGCTCTGGCTCCGGTAGGGATACCAGGGTGTTGGTCATGCTAGATCAGATGTGTCACTCTCTCCTGGACCTACAGCCTGTCCATGCAGCTGAACTCCCACTCCTAGTCGGCCAGCTCACCTTCACGGTCAAGAACAGGCCATCATGAATGTCAGGGGCCAGTGCGTTGCTGCTCAGGCAGGCGAGGGCTCAATTTCAACTGTGGGAGACTCTGTCTTGTCTAGCAGGGGCTCTGGAGTGCTGCCTTTCCATCTCCTCTGCTGAGGAGCTCTGGGAATGGGGCCATTTTACCTCCCCTCGCTGGGCATCGCTCTCATCCTCTGTGCGATGGGTTGATGCTGAATGATCCCTCCCAAGGCGGGAACGTGTGGAGTGCTGGTGATTGACATAAGCCTGGCACGGAGCCTGGATTGCAGAGTGCACAGGGGGAT
>NW_027407073.1:0-1544 GCF_003265705.2 Callorhinus ursinus | reverse complement strand
TATCAGTAACACTGTGGTTTTCTTGGCCTATATACAACTCAGGCTAGCCAGTACAACATGTTTTTGTATGGGGGCAGTCAGGTGGCCATGGTTCAAAGGGATCAGGGAGCCTTTGCTCTACCTGATTAACCCCCTTGTTGCTCATGGCTCCCGACATTTCCCCCTTTTATCTTTAAACGCAACATGTGTACATTTGCTTGGGTACTAGCCATGAAAGCAAACAGACAGCGACTCCAAGCACACCATAAGCAGAGTAATATGATTACCCCTACAACCAGAGCACACATAATCCAAAAGGAATGTTGGAGGATATTAAAAGGATTAAACCCCTGTAGCTTTTGTATAAAGGATTGTGCCATGTCTCCGGGGGTGACTACATGCAGATGGGAGGAGGCTATATTGTTTATTTGTTCTTGCAATTGAAGCAGATCTAGGCTTACATTTGTCTCATGCCAGATACCTTGCAAGTGCCTCTACACCGTTTCCCAGGAGACATTGTCAACCTTTAAGGGGGTTACACAAATGGAACCATACCCGCCGTGGCATACAAAGGACAGACGAGTGTGTAACAGTGAATATTGGGTGCCCAGGTACTCGACGGCCTGTTCTAGACCATCTAGGCGAGCCAAAATTTTTCTATCTATACTTCCTTGTGTAGCGAGGGTCTGGGAGACATTATGGGCTAAGCTATTTACATGGGAGGCCGTATGTATGCCCTGGGACAGCGCCACCGTGGAAAGAGTAGCCGAGGCTATCAGGGACACCAAGGCAGTGATGCCGGCTATCAGGAGGCCCAGGAAGCGTCGTCTCTGACTAAGTAGGCCTTCCAGTTCTTGTGCAAATTGGTAGCCATAATCTCTATACCAGGGCCCCCCCACCTCTACAGGCATCATTAGATAAGGGGGCTGCATGGCTAGAAAAACCATCTTTGTTGGATTTGGGGCGCCGGGTAAAGGCAAACAGTTGGTGAGATAACATTCCTCACAAGTTATTTTGTAAAGGGTTCTATTGGCCTTAACCTTGGGCACCACGGACCCGTCCCCCACCACAAACAGAAACGGTGGGGAAAGACATGCCCGAATTTGAAAGGTCAATGGGCCCGTGGGGAAACCAGGGAAAAGAGATGAATTAGCTTTAACATCTCTCATGGCTGCAACAATTTTCCATAAGTCCGGGTGTCTCATCCTCCCCAGTGATAGCAGTCCCCCGGGAGCAGAATTATTGTGGTCGTATGGCCCATATTCTGAAAGCGGGGGGGAGCGGCACAAAGGGAGATCCCCGTCTTTTGACCAGTCAATTATATAAGTATCAGGTATGCCATGGGGAGTCACAATCTCTGGGTTGTGATGAACGCATGTTTTCCAAGAGGGTCCGTAGGTTTTCCACGTTAAGTCAGATTTGCAGAGGGGATAGTCAAGGTATGGGGTCTCAAGGGATCTGGAAGCGGGTCCGAAACGGCCAACAGGCAGGGGCCGTTGATGTTGAAGGACAACCTCGTTGATGTCCCAATTTTCCACCATTACATGAGGTGTCAAAGTGTCTCC
>NW_027407072.1:0-1544 GCF_003265705.2 Callorhinus ursinus | reverse complement strand
ACACCAAAAGAAAGCTGGGGTGGCAATCCTTATATCAGACAAACTAGATTTTAAAACAAAGACTGTAATAAGAGATGAGGAAGGACACTATATCCTACTTAAAGGGTCTATCCAACAAGAAGATCTAACAATTGTAAATATCTATGCCCCGAACATGGGAGCAGCCAATTATATAAGGCAATTAATAACAAAAGCAAAGAAACACATTGACAACAATACAATAATAGTGGGGGACTTTAACACCCTCCTGACTGAAATGGACAGATCATCTAAGCAAAAGATCAACAAGGAAATAAAGACTTTAAATGACACACTGGACCAAATGGACTTCACAGACATATTCAGAACATTCCATCCCAAAGCAACGGAATACACATTCTTCTCTAGTGCCCATGGAACATTCTCCAGAATTGATCACATCCTAGGTCACAAATCAGGTCTCAACCGGTACCAAAAGATTGGGATCATTCCCTGCATATTTTCAGACCACAATGCTTTGAAACTAGAACTCATTCACAAGAGGAAAGTCGGAAAGAACTCAAATACATGGAGGCTAAAGAACATCCTACTAAAGAATGAATGGGTCAACCAGGAAATTAAAGAAGAATTTAAAAAATTCATGGAAACCAATGAAAATGAAAACACAACTGTCCAAAATCTTTGGGATACAGCAAAGGCAGTCCTGAGAGGAAAGTATATAGCAATACAAGACTTTCTCAATAAACAAGAAAGATCTCAAATACACAACCTAACCCTACACCTAAAGGAGCTGGAGAAAGAATAGCAAATAAAGCCTAAACCCAGCAGAAGAGAAATAATAAAGATCAGAGCAGAAATCAATGAAATAGAATCCAAAAGAACAGTAGAACAGATCAACGAAACTAGGAGCTGGTTCTTTGAAAGAATTAACAAGATTGATAAACCCTGGCCAGACTGATCCAAAAGAAAAGAGAAATGACCCAAATCAACAAAATCATGAATGAAAGAGGGGAGATCACAACCAACACCAAAGAAATACAAACAATTATAAGAACATATTATGAGCAACTCTATGCCAGCAAATTAGATAGCCTGGAAGAAATGGGTGCATTCCTGGAGATGTATCAACTACCAAAATTGAACCAGGAAGAAATAGAAAACCTGAACAGACCTATAACCACTAAGGAAATTGAAGCAGTCATCAAAAATCTCCCAAGAAACTAAAGCCCAGGGCCAGATGGCTTCCCAGGGGAATTCTATCAGACATTTAAAGAAGAATTAATACCTATTCTCCTGAAACTGTTCCAAAAAATAGAAATGGAAGGGAAACTTCCAAATTCATTTTATGAGGCCACCATTACCTTGATCCCAAAACCAGACAAAGACCCCATCAAAAAGGAGAATTACAGACCAATATCCTTGACGAACATGGATGCAAAAATTCTCACCAAAATACTAGCCAATAGGATCTAGGAGTGCATTGAACGGATTATTCACCACGACCAAGTGGGATTTATCCCTGGGCTGCAAGGCTGGTTCAACATCCGCAAATCAATCAACGTGAT
>NW_027407071.1:0-1544 GCF_003265705.2 Callorhinus ursinus | reverse complement strand
CACACACCAAAAACACCCAGCCCCAGCCTTCTCACCCTCAGCCTTGGCCTCCGTGGGCTCTGGCTCCTGGACCACTGTCCGGTGGACAACCACCTGGGATAGTGGTCTGGGTGGTGTAGGAGGTCTTCCCCTACAATCCCCAGCATCTGCTCCTGGGGACCCCTGTGGGGTCACCCCCTCTGTCGAGGAGATGTAGGGCGTGTCCAGCAGCCTCCTCTCCATGTCCTCCGTGGCCTTCTGCAAAGACAGGGACTGGTAGCCGGCCCCGAGGCATCACAGCCCTGCCCGGCCATCCGCACTGTCCTCCTGCCCAGGCCCCCTGCTGCTCCCAGATCAGACACAGACCTGTGCGTGCACAACCCTGCATCCGGAATGCAGGGACCCATCCCTGCAGGGCTATCGGGATAAACTTTGGGCAGAAGGGGCAGCGCCCGCACACCCCATCCCACACAGCCAGCCTTGACTTTGAACATGATCTCCTGCTCGGGGTGGCCCCACCCCGCATGACCCCTCTTTACACACACTCACACACACACTCACACACAGACACACACACGTGCACTCACACACACACAGACACAGACACAGACACAGACACACAGACACACAGACACGCACCCCATCCACACACACGCATACACACACACACACACACACAGGGAGAGCACCTTGGGCTACACAGGTCATCAGAGCGAGTGGGGCTGGGTGGCTGGCTCTGGGCCTCCTGGTGTCACTTTTCTGTACTTCTGGCCAAATGGCCAGAGGCGGTGGGGAGCACTGACCCAAAACCCCAGCGGGGGACAGCATCTGCAGGGCGCGCTTTCTTCCACCTGCAGCCTCCGGACCTCGGCAGGAAACATGTGAATATCTTGGTTTGAGGATCTCCAACAAAATGAGCTGGGCAGGGGGCTGTCTGTGGAATGTGGGTGCCTGGTTACCGGGGTTCCAAATTCTGTTGGGCTCTGTTGTCGGGGAATTGATTTCACCAATGTCTGGGGTCCCCTTCCCAACTTCCTCCTCACACAAGAGCCCCGCGAGGGACCCCCTCCCCCACTGCTCAATGCTAACCCTCCCACAAAGCCCCATCCACACAGTGTCACACACACAGCCCACCCACAGCCCCCGGGAGGCCTGGGTGCAGCTGGTGTCTCTGCTGTGATGGCACAGAGCTGGGTTCAGACCTGGTTGTTGTGCATGCCCAGATCTGTGAACCTGGATAGACCCCGTGCCCCTCAGGGCCTCCCAGGGCTCCATATCTGCACATCGGAGTATTCTGGCTTCTACTTCTAGGGATGCCATCAGGGGTAGGAACTCTACACATGTCCCGTGCCTGCTATTACAGGAGGCCGGTGCATACTTGGCAATGCAAGGATGAGCCAGGGGCTGGGCTTGGCATGGAACACAGCTCAGAGGGGCTTGAATCTGCTCTGGGGTCCAGGCAAAGCCATCCCCCTCCTGCCTGTGTCCCAGTCCACGTGGGAAGGAAGTAATGAACTAATTCTGAACTTGTCCTCTCACAACACAGACTTCCAGGGGCTCCCATT
>NW_027407070.1:0-1545 GCF_003265705.2 Callorhinus ursinus | reverse complement strand
GTGGGGGGTGACAAAGTAGGCAACGGGTTGCAGGATAGGAAAGATTCATAATGGATGAGGCAACAACTTGTTTGTGTTGAGTTTCTGCGTGCATCTTAAATGACAGAAAAAGGTAATTAAAGAACCAGAGCTAGCTGGCGTTGAAAATAAATTCGTACACATGTCACATGGTTTGAATAGAGCTGCTCTACTGAAACGAATTCACGGTTCCTTCTGAAAGAAATCACAATATAGTAAGTGTGTATTGGGGGCGAGGCTCCTTTGTTTGGAGCCACATTTTTCTAATAGACAAAGCTAGTCCGCTTCAGGAAATGTTTGCCATAGTGAGATATAGACTTTATTGCATCTCTTTTCAAAGGCAAGTTGCCAAGGGAAGATGCTACCCCTTGAATTAGGTCATGTTATTACCTATGTGACATATAACCTATGTCTCTTGGAGTTGGTTTCTATAAGTTGAAGCGATATTTTCTCTGGCATTAACTTAGTCTGTGAAACTTAGAGGCCCCAGCTGAGGTAGATTTATCTCAAACTTACGCTTCAGGGCTCCTCATTTACACAGGCCCCTTCCAAGGTCTTGGGAGGGGGTCCTAGCAATTTTTTGTATTCATAATTTTGCATGCTTTTATTAGACAGGATTTCCCAAAGTAGATGAGGTTCGGGCCCCCCAAGATCCTTTATTTACCCCTGGGTTTCAGGTAATTATAACTCAGGAAGTTTCTTGAATGAAGCCTCTAAGTTATTGATAAACACAGAGTGAACTAGTTAGCAGTGTGGTAAAGTCTATTTTGAGTGGCCATGGCACTCGGTGAATGTTTTTCAGTGAATCCATGAATTTTTATCACCTGATTCCACCCGATTTTTTCCTATGTTGCCCACCTAACTATAATGAAATTCAGACTCTTGTAAGAGACTCTTGGTGTTATAGCGTGCTTGGTAAAGGTGGTGAGTTTGAGACTTTATACCTCTTGGTGGAGAAACCCAATGAGCCTGTTCTCTGCTGTGCTGGCAAAACAAAAATCTGAAACCCACCTCAAAGACATTCCAAGAACTTATTAATAAGGTACCACTTTCGGGGGTTTCTGTTTCATTTTGCTTCAATAAGGTACCACTTTTTGAATGGTAGTAATAATCATATCTCTTTCAGATGAAATCAGGAATGAAATATATTATGGAAAACCAGCAGTGTTTGATAATCGTAAATGTTAAGTATACTTTTTTTTTTCGGACTTTAAAGTGCTTCTCCTTCATTCACCTACACAGGTCCAGACTGATGGCTTATTTTTTAAAATTCTTTTAGTCACTTCATTGGTTCTAACAGTACAAGCTCCATGATTTTAGAAACTGAAGGACTCTACAATGTAGAGGGCTCTACCTTATCCACGTAGATCACGTCCACATGCCGGCTTGTCTGTGGTGCATCAGTCTTGTGCCAAGAACATAAGCACTAAGAGAGAATGAGGAAAATCTAAGCCTTATCCCTACTGAATTATTTACCTCACTATTGAGAATACCATTGAGGCAGTTGTGGCCACACTGTGAAGGCAA
>NW_027407069.1:0-1545 GCF_003265705.2 Callorhinus ursinus | reverse complement strand
CAAACTGGTACAGCCACTCTGGAAAACAGTAAGGAGGTTCCTCAAAAATTAAAAACAGAATTACCATATGATCCAGTAATTCCACTACTGGGTATTTACCCAAAGAAAATAAAAACACTAGTGATAAAGATATCTATACCCCTATCTCTACTGCAGCATTATTTACAATATCCAAAATACGGAGGTAACCCAAGGGTCTCCCTAGATGGATAATGAAGATGTGACACACACACACACACACACACACACACACACACACACACACACAGTGGAATATTACTCAGCCACAAAAAAAGAATGAAGTCTTGCCTTTTGCAAGCATGTGGATGGAGCTAGCTAGAGGGTATTAATGCTAAGTGAAATAAGAGAGAGAAAGACAAACACTACATGACTTCACTTATATGTAGAACCTAAAAAACTAAGCAAACGAACAAACAAAAAGCAGAAACAGACCCATAAATACAGAGAACTGATGGCTGCCAGAGGGGAGAGGGTTGGGGGAGGGGCAAAATGGATGAAGGGGAGTGGGTGATACAGGCTTCCAGTATGGAACAAATAAATCATGGAGAGAAAAGGTACAGCATAGGGAATATGGTCAATGGTATTGTAATACCAACACAGATGGAAGCTACACTTGTGGTGAGTATAACATTAATTTGTCAAATCACTATGTTGTACATCTGAAATTAACAGAGCATTGTGTATCAACTATACTTCGACTAAAAAAGGGGGGGCATGGATGTCCACCCTCAGTTGGCTATACTGTGGTGTGCTTTCCCCAACTGGAGCAGTGTCAGAAAAAGTACGTGAGGAGCCTCGACATCCACCCTTACCTGGCTGCAGTAGGACTCCTTCCCCTAAGTGGGATGGTGGTAGGGAAGGCCACATGAAGAGCCATCAGTAACAAGGGAAACCTTACTGGCTCAGTGGAGGGGGACGGTAACAAGACCCCCCCAATTCTCCCAGCTAGGGCACAGTTATGAGGAAGCTTGAAATCCCACTCCCAGCCAGCAGCAACAGGTGTCTGTTCCTATCCCAAAGCACAAACAAGGGCCACGTGGGGAATTGGGGCTCTCATCCTCACACGGCAGCAAGAGGAATCAGCTTCCCTTCTCCTTCCCTTCTTTCTCTCTTTCCTTTAAGAGAGAAAGAGAGAGAGTGGGGGAGGGAGAGAGAGAATCTCAAGCAGTCTCATCGCCTAGCATGGAGCCCAACGTGGGGCTTCATCGCACCACCCTGAGATCATGGCCTGAGCCGAATTAAGAGTCAGATGGTTAACCCACTGAGCCACCCAGGCGCCCCAAGAGGAAATAGTTTCTTACTCCTGGAGCACCATGTCGGGGAAAGCTCTGCTAAAACAGAAAAACAAGATTCAGAATCTTAATACCCAAAATGTCCAGGATACAATGAAGAATCGCCATGCCAAGAAGCAGGAAAATCTCTTCTTAAATAAAAAATAGAAGCAAATGCCAAAACCAGGATGAAACTGATGGAATTACTGGACAAGAATTCTAAAGCACCATCATAAAAGTATTTCCACAAGCA
>NW_027407068.1:1047-1545 GCF_003265705.2 Callorhinus ursinus | reverse complement strand
GAAAGGGGGGAAATCGGAGGGGGAGACCAAACATGAGAGACGATGGACTCTGAAAAACAAACTGAGGGTTCTGGAGGGGAGGGGGGTGGGGGGATGGGTAGCTGGGTGATGGGTATTAAAGAGGGCACGTTCTGCATGGAGCAATGGTTTTTATGCATAAACAATAAATCCTGGAACACTACTTCCAAAACTAATGATGTAATGTATGGTGATTAAAATAACAATAAAAAAAAGCTTCCACAACAAACCAAAACTAAAGGAATTGGTAACACGAAACCAGCCCTACAAGAAATATTGAAAGGGGTCCTCTAAGCAAAGAGAGACATAAAAGCAACATTGACCAGAAAGGAATACAGACAATACACAGTAACAGTCAGCTTAGAAGCAATACAATGGCGCTAAATTCATATCTTTCAATAGTTACCCTGAATGTAAATGTGCTAAATGCCCCAATCAAAAGACACAGGCTAACAGATTGGAAACAAAAAACAAGACCCA
>NW_027407068.1:0-947 GCF_003265705.2 Callorhinus ursinus | reverse complement strand
GGGTTCTGGAGGGGAGGGGGGTGGGGGGATGGGTAGCTGGGTGATGGGTATTAAAGAGGGCACGTTCTGCATGGAGCAATGGTTTTTATGCACAAACAATAAATCCTGGAACACTACTTCCAAAACTAATGATGTAATGTATGGTGATTAAAATAACAATAAAAAAAAAGCTTCCACAACAAACCAAAACTAAAGGAATTGGTAACACGAAACCAGCCCTACAAGAAATATTGAAAGGGGTCCTCTAAGCAAAGAGAGACATAAATGCAACATTGACCAGAAAGGAATACAGACAATACACAGTAACAGTCAGCTTAGAAGCAATACAATGGCGCTAAATTCGTATCTTTCAATAGTTAACCTGAATGTAAATGGGCTAAATGCCCCAATCAAAAGACACAGGCTAACAGATTGGATTCAAAAAACAAGACCCATGCACACGCTGTCTGCAAGTGACTCATTTTAGATCCAAAAACACCACCTGATTGAATGTGAAGGGGTGGAAAATCAGTTACGGTGCTAACTGACACTAAAAACAGCTGGGGTGGCAATCCTTATATAAGACAAATTAGATTTTAAACCAAAGACTGCAATAAGTGTTGAGGAAGGACAATATATCATTCTTTTTTTTTTATTTTTTTATTGTTATGTTAATCACCATATATTACATCATTAGTTTTTGGTGCAGTGTTCCATGATTCATTGTTTGTTCATAACTCCCAGGGCTCCATGCAGAACGTGCCCTCCTCAATACCCATCACCAGGATAACCCATCCCCCTCCCCGCCTCCCCTCTAGAACCCTCAGTTTGTTTTTCAGAGTCCATCATCTCTCATGGTTCCTCTCCCCCTCTGACATACTCCCCTTTTCTTCCTCTCCTGTTATCTTCTTCTTTTTCTTTTTTCTTAAAATATGTTGCGTTATTTGTTTCAGAAGTACAGATCTGTT
>NW_027407067.1:0-1546 GCF_003265705.2 Callorhinus ursinus | reverse complement strand
GTGCCTTCGTGGAGCCTACTGGGGCCACCGCATGGTGCCAGCCTGTCTGGGGGACTGTGCAGGGGCAGAGGAGGAGTCTGGGGCATGGGTAAGAAATGACAGCAGGAGTAAGTCGGGATGGGTTTGCTTTATCCTAAACCAGGTAAGATTTGTACATCTCAGTCTATTAGGTTTGATTTTCAGACCATGCAGTCTTCTCACACGAAGATTCCAGGATATTCCCAGCCAAAGAAATTTTTGATTACAATTTTATCATGCTCATATCATTCAGTTCCAATATAGCGCATTTTCTTTTGGATTTCTTTACTCCTATTTCATTTTAGAGGTACTTCAAAAATCAATTGTTTTTAAGATATATTTATTTGACAGAGAGAAACACAGCGAGTGCGGGAACACAAGCAGGGGGAGTGGGAGAGGGAAAAGCAGGCTTTCTGCGGAGCGGGGAGCCCGATGTGGGGCTCGATCCCACCACCCTGGGATCATGACCCGAGCCAAAGGCAGACGCTTAAGGACTGAACCCCCCAGGTGCCCCAAGGTACTTCTCAATTTCTAAATATATGGGAATTTCTAGTTAGCTTTTTATCCATGATTTCTAGCACATTATATTACCACAACATGCTCTGTGTGATTTCATGCCTCTGAAACATGCTGAAATTTCCCTTTTGGCCAAAATACATTGGGTGCATTTTTGTAAGTGTATCCTATATGCCTAAAGTTAATGTGTCCTCCACCGTGGCATATGGTTGTGGACAGACATATGGAGATAGCTGTGGGATTCAGATGATTTGTTATCAAGGTCTACATATTATGGATATTCCGTCTGCTTTGAGTCACTGAGAGAGGGTTGAAACCTCCCACTCTGATTGTGTATTTGTTCGTTGTTGCAGTTCTGTCCTGCTTTGCTTTCTATGTTGTTCAGCCAATGGCTCTAGGACAGGAGTTCTGGAAGCAAGGAGAGCGTGCCCAGAAGAGGGGAACAGGCACTTGGGTTGGGAGGGAGCAGAAACAAGAAGGATGGCCACAGTTCCAGAGAGGACCTGTTATTGGGATGGCGTGGTGTTGGGGCACCAGGTGGGAAGAGGCTATTTAAATATGAGGTCAAGCGGGCTGTCCATTATGATCTACCAGGGTCAAAGGCTGTTGATTGGTTGAGAGAGTATAAAGCCTCTGGGTTGCTAAGGAATGGTTCAACCAGGGGAAGTCTTGGAGATCGGTAGATCCTCCTCCTATCCCTTAACCTGCTACTGTTTCTTGCTGACCTAGAGATTTCCTGACCTAGTGATGTACTCACCTGCTGACCTACTCCCCTTCATGAACCTCCCCTCCAGTACTTAATCTGTCCCTGACACTGTCCTTGACCCTTTCTTCTCCTGACAAACGCCTTCCCCAATCCCACCCTCTATTTTTACCCTGCTCCCATCCCTCCTTAAAACCCTGTCCCCTTCCCAACCCTTCCTAGCCACCCGCCCCTCCCTCCACTCCACCCCCATCTCCACCTACTCCCCAGCACCCCAGCGCCCCTTGAAAGGACCAAGTCATGAAGATG
>NW_027407066.1:0-1546 GCF_003265705.2 Callorhinus ursinus | reverse complement strand
TCATAGTTTCTAAGTCACCGGTTTGTTCCTATGGTCAGTATACTTTGCACCCTGGGAAATCTCTGCCTTTCTAAGGTCATGAAAATATTCTCCTCATGTTCTCTGCTGCAGAAGTTCTTGAAAAATCTCTGGTTTATAGGTAAAAATCATCCAAAAGTGACTTTGGTTGGCACAGCCATGCTGGGAAAAGGATGGATTTTCTCCAAAATACTAAAAATAGAACTCCTGTATGATTCCCCTATCAGGTAGACCTTTTCAGGAAATGAAGTCAGTTTCTGGAAGTAAGATCTGCACTCTCCCACCCAATCTCCCTGAGGAGGGGCGGCCACCCTTAGCAACCCTCCCCTTGAGGCAGGTGCCTCCCTGGACAAGGGGCTACCCCAGGGCTGGGAGGTCTCCACAGCAGCACACCCAATATCCTGGATACTAGGAGACAGAATACAGCACCAGGCCAGTGAGGGTCAGGACACACTAACCCAAATATGGCACCTTGGCAAATTAAAGATAGAAGCTAAAAGAACTTTTGCATAGAGCAGAAGCAAGAAGGTCTCTCTGACCTCCAGCCATCAGCCCTTCTTCCCTTAAGCAGGTCAGAATACTCCCATGTGGAACTTTCTCTCCCCGGACCAGAGGGATGATGTGCTTATCACCAGAGTCAAGGAATTTAGGACCACGGGGTCTATACGAACACACCTGGTTAAACGAATCCTTATCTTCCTAGTTAACTTCTTTACCGTTTACGAGCCCTTGTCCAAACCCCTGTGTCTGTCAATTCTTCACACACTTACTGCTTCTTTGTCTAAAAGGTAGAAGAGCTGTCTGCTCCAGTCACCTCTGCTGGTCGTCATGGTCTTGTGAGGCTCCCTCCAAAACAATCAATATATTTTGCTTGCTTTTCTCCTGTCCATCTCTCTTTGCCAATTTCCAGACTCAGCCAGGGACCTTAAGAGGGTTGAGGAGAACATTTTCCTTTCTTGCAACACTGTGGGGTGGGGAGTGGGGAGTCAGAAATCGCCATCCCATCTTCCTGGCTTTGGTGAAAACGGACCTGTACTGGGAAGCAGCACAGGACAGTGCATGGCTGGAGGAGCCAGAGAGAGGCACATGGAACATGTAGGAGCTACTTGGCCCCCAGCCAGGGGACTTGGCCCCAGTGACAAGTCCAGGGTGTGATTATGACTATTATAATGGAAGCATCCAGAACATCAGACCTTCCCCACGCCAGGCTTCATGATTGTTGTTCCTTGTAGTTTCTACTGTCGGCTTAGTGACTTTCCTGAACTAACTTTTTCAAGTCTGTATTCTTTGCTGTGTGTATGGCTACTGAATCCCTGTGCTGTTAACTTAGTGGTCAGCCAATGGCTGGGCAGAGAAGTCACCCCTGTTTCCAAGCTACGGGCTACAGATTGGAGGTCCCCACAACCCCTTCAGGTTTGAATAATCTGCTCCAGTGGCTCATGGAACTCAGAGAAACATGTTACTTACTAGATGACCAATTTATTGAAAGGACAGTACTCAGGGCCAGGCAGCTGGAAGCGAGGAGCAG
>NW_027407065.1:0-1547 GCF_003265705.2 Callorhinus ursinus | reverse complement strand
TTCATTGATTTCTGCTCTGATCTTTATTATTTCTCTTCTCCTGCTGGGTTTAGGCTTTATTTGCTGTTCTTTCTCCAGCTCCTTTAGGTGTAGGGTTAGGTTGTGTATTTGAGACCTTTCTTGTTTCTTGAGAAAGGCTTGTACTGCTATATACTTTCCTCTCAGGACTGCCTTTGCTGTATCCCAAAGATTTTGAACAGTTGTGTTTTCATTTTCATTGGTTTCCATGAATTTTTTTAATTCTTCTTTAATTTCCTAGTTGACCCATTCATTCTTTAGTAGCATGCTCTTTAGCCTCCATGTATTTGAGTTCTTTCAGACTTTCCTCTTGTGATTGAGTTCTAGTTTCAAAGCATTGTGGTCTGAAAATATGCAAGGAATGATCCCAATCTTTTGGTACTGTTTGAGACCTGATTTGTGACCTAGGATGTGATCAGTTCTGGAGAATGTTCCATGGGCACTAGAGAAGAATGTGTATTCCGTTGCTTTGGGATGCAACGTTCTGAATATGTCTGTGAAGTCCATTTGGTCCAGTGTGTCATTTAAAGTCTTAATTTCCTTGTTGATCTTTTGCTTAGATGATCTGTCCTTTTCAGTTGGGGGGTGTTAAAATCCCCCACTATTATTGTATTGTTGTCAATGTGTTTCTTTGCTTTTGTTATTAATTGCCTTATATAATTGGCTGCTCCCACATTAGGGGCATAGATATTTACAATTGTTAGATCTTCTTGTTGGATAGACCCTTTAAGTAGGATATAGTGTCCTTCCTCATCTCTTATTACAGTCTTTGTTTTAAAATCTCGTTTGTCTGATATAAGGATTGCCACCCCAGCTTTCTTTTGGTGTCCATTAGCATGGTAAATGGTTTTCCACCCCCCCCCACTTTCAATCTGCGGGTGTCTTTGGGTCTAAAATGAGTCTCTTGCAGACAGCATATTGATGGGTCTTGTTTTTTAATCCAATCTGATAGCCTGTGTCTTTTGATTGGGGCATTTAGCCCATTTACATTCAGGGTAACTATTGAAAGGTATGAATTTAGTGCCATTGTATTGCCTGTAAGGTGACTGTGACTGTATATGGTCTGTGTTCCTTTCTGGTCTATGTTACTTTTAGGCTCTCTTTGCTTAGAAGACCCCTTTCAATATTTCTTGTAGGGCTGGTTTCTTGTTTGCAAATTCCTTTAGTTTTTGTTTGTTGTGGAAGCTTTTTATCTCTCCTTCTATTTTCAATGACAGCCTAGCTGGATATAGTATTCTTGGCTGCATATTTTTCTCTTTTAGTGCTCTGAAGATATCATGCCAGTCCTTTCTGGCCTGCCAGGTCTCTGTGGATAGGTATGTTGCCAATCTAATGTTTCTACCCTTGTAGTTTACAGATCTCTTCTCCCGAGCTGCTTTCAGGATTTTCTCTTTGTCTCTGAGACTCGTAAGTTTTACTATTAGATGTCGGGGTGTTGACCTATTTTTATTGATTTTGAGAGGGGTTCTCTGTGCCTCCTGGATTTTGATGCCTGTTTCCTTCCCCACATTAGGGAAGTTCTCTGCTAT
>NW_027407064.1:0-1547 GCF_003265705.2 Callorhinus ursinus | reverse complement strand
TGTTTTTATTTTTTTCTTTTTCTTTCTTTCCCTTTCTTTTCCCCAGGTTTCAGGTGTTTTCTCATTTGTTTATAGTATATTTTCTGGGGACATTGTTACCGTGTTAGCATTTTGTTATCTCATTCATCTATTCTCCTCTGGACAAAATGACAAGATGGAAAAAAATCACCTCAAAAAAAGAACAAAAGGCAGTACAGACTGCCAGGATTTTACTCAATATGGACATTAGTACGATGTCAGAGCTAGAGTTCAGAATGATGATTTTAAAGATACTGGCTGGGTTTGAAAAAAGCATGGAAGTTATTAGAGAAACCTTTTCTGGAGAAATAAAAGAACTAAAATCAAACCAATTTGAAAACAAAAAGACTATTAATGAGGTGCAATCAAAAATGGGGGTGCTAACTGCTAGGATAAATGAGGCAGAAGAGAGAATCAGTGATATAGAAGACCAAATGATGGAAAATAAAGAGGCTGAGAAAACAAGAGATAAACAACTACAGGATCACGAGGGTAGAATTCAAGAGATAAACTATACGATAAGATGAAACAAAATTAGAATAATTGGGATCCCAGAAGAAGAAGAAAGAGAGAGAGGGGCAGAGGGTCTATTAGAGCAAATTATAGCAGTGAACTTCCCTAATTTGCAGAAGGAAACAGGCATCAAAATCCAGGAGGCACAGAGAACCCCTCTCAAAATCAATAAAGATAGGTCAACACCCCAACATCTAATAGTAAAACTTATGAGTCTCAGAGACAAAGAGAAAATCCTGAAGGCAGCACGGGAGAAGAGATCTGTAACCTAAAATGGTAGAAACATTAGATTGGCAACAGACCTATCCACAGAGACCTAACAGGCCAGAAAGGACTGACATGATATATTCAGAGCATAAACGAGAAAATTATGCAGCCAAGAATACTATACCCAGCTAGGCTGTCATTGAAAATAGAAGGAGAGATAAAAAGCTTCCAGGACAAACAAAAACTAAAGGAATTTGCAAACAAAGAACCAGTCCTGCAAGAAATATTGAAAGGGGTCCTCTAAGCAAAGAGAGCCTAAAAGCAACATAGACCAGAAGGGAACACAGAAAATAAGCAGTAACAGTCACCTTACTGGCAATACAATGGCACTAAATTCATATCTTTCAATAGTTACCCCAAATATAAATGGGCTAATTGCCCAATCAAAGACACAGGCTATCATATTGGATTAAAAAACAAGACCCATCGATATGCTGTCTGCAAGAGACTCATTTTCGACCCAAAGACACCCCCAGATTGAAAGTGAGGGGGTGGAAAACAATTTACCATGCTAATGGACACCAAAAGAAAGCTGGGGTGGCAGTCCTTATATCAGACAAATTAGATTTTAAACCAAAGGCTGTAATAAGAGATGAGAAAGGACACTATATCCCACTTAAAGGGACTATCCAACAAGAAGATCTAACAATTGTAAATATCTGTGCTCCTAACATGGGAGCAGCCAATTATATAAGGCAATTAATAACAAAAGCAAAGAAACACATTGACTACAATACAATAATAGTGGG
>NW_027407063.1:0-1547 GCF_003265705.2 Callorhinus ursinus | reverse complement strand
TCAGACAAGCTCTAAGCAGCAAAGTTGATGATATCCAGGCAAAAAGAATGATTATTCTTTAGGATAGGAACCACTGGTGGTGTGGAGAACAGAGAAGAACCCCTTTCTGAAGTTCATCAAAACAACAGCCACGACATTTCTATGACGTGTCTTTCTACAGACAGACGTGGAAATGAAATCTCACAAACCTTATCTAAGATAAAGATTGGCATTAATCCAGGAATTTTCCCCTTTCAAATGTGCTAAGTTTATTTGTTTCTTTATGCATCAGTGTTTTGCAATGTATATTTGTATGTTATATATGTTTGTGTTATATTTATGGATATATATTAATTTTTCCAAGGAGAATTCAGTTATATTGCTTTATTAATTAATCAACAGCAGGATTGCTTATTGATACAGATTAAAAAATAACAACAACAACTCATAATTGTTTCCAAACATGTACACTGAGATCCATTTGCAACTATTCAATGCAAAGTGAAAAGAGCTGTCCAATTTTCCCAGCACCATTTATTGAAGAGACTGTCTTTTTTCCATTGCATATTTTTACCTGCTTTGTCAAAGATTATTTAACCATAATGTTGAGGGTCCACATCTGGGCTCTTTATTCTGGTCCATTGGTCTATGTATCCATTTTTGTGCCAGTACCATGCTGTCTTGGTGATCACTGCTTTGTAATATAGTTTGAAATCAGGCAACGTGATGCCCCCAGTTTTACTTTCATTTTCAATATTTCCTTGCAGATTTGGGATCTTTTCTGATTCCATACAAATTGTAGGATTGTTTCTTCCAGCACTTTAAAAAATGTCATTGGAATTTTGATTGGGATGGTGTAGAAAGTATAGATTGCTCTGGGCAGTATAGACATCTTAACAATTTTTATTCTTCTGATCCAAGAGCAATGAATGTTTTTCCATCTATTTGTGTCTTCTTCAATTTCTTTCATGAGTGTTCTGTAGATCCTAGAGTGTAGATCTTTTACCTCTTTGGTTAGGTTTTTCCCGAGGTATCTTATGATTTTTGGTGCTATTGTAAATGGAATAGGTTCTCTAATTTCTCCTTCTACAGTTTCACTGCTAGTGTATAAGAAAGCAAGATATTTCTGTGCATTGAGTTTGTATCCTGCCACATTACTGAATTGCTGTATGGGTTCTAGTAATTTGGGGGGTGGAGGCTTTTGGATTTCCCCCATAAAGTATCATGTCATCCGCAAAAAAGAGAGAGTTTGACTTATTTTCCCAATTGGAATACATTTTATTTCTTTTTGTTGTCTGACTTCTGTTGCTAGGACTTCAAATATTATGTTGAACAATAGTGGCGAGAGTGGGCATTTTTCAAGTGTTCCTGATCTTAAGGGAAAGGCTCTCAGCTTTTCCACATTGAGGATGATATTCACTGTGAGTTTTTCATAGATGAATTTTATGAACTTGAGGAATGTTCCCCCATCCCTATACTCTGAAGACTGTTAATCAGGAAAGGATGCTGAATTTTGTCAAATGCTTTTCTGCATCAATTGAGAGGATCATATGGTTCTTCTCTCTCCT
>NW_027407062.1:0-1547 GCF_003265705.2 Callorhinus ursinus | reverse complement strand
TTCATTGATTTCTGCTCTGATCTTTATTATTTCTCTTCTCCTGCTGGGTTTAGGCTTTATTTGCTGTTCTTTCTCCAGCTCCTTTAGGTGTAGGGTTAGGTTGTGTATTTGAGACCTTTCTTGTTTCTTGAGAAAGGCTTGTACTGCTATATACTTTCCTCTCAGGACTGCCTTTGCTGTATCCCAAAGATTTGGAACAGTTGTGTTTTCATTTTCATTTGTTTCCATGAATTTTTTTAATTCTTCTTTAATTTCCTAGTTGACCCATTCATTCTTCAGTAGGATGCTCTTTAGCCTCCATGTATTTGAGTTCTTTCTGACTTTCCTCTTGTGATTGAGTTCTAGTTTCAAAGCATTGTGGTCTGAAAATATGCAAGGAATGATCCCAATCTTTTGGTACTGTTTGAGACCTGATTTGTGACCTAGGATGTGATCAGTTCTGGAGAATGTTCCATGGGCACTAGAGAAGAATGTGTATTCCGTTGCTTTGGGATGCAACGTTCTGAATATGTCTGTGAAGTCCATTTGGTCCAGTGTGTCATTTAAAGTCTTAATTTCCTTGTTGATCTTTTGCTTAGATGATCTGTCCTTTTCAGTTGGGGGGTGTTAAAATCCCCCACTATTATTGTATTGTTGTCAATGTGTTTCTTTGCTTTTGTTATTAATTGCCTTATATAATTGGCTGCTCCCACATTAGGGGCATAGATATTTACAATTGTTAGATCTTCTTGTTGGATAGACCCTTTAAGTAGGATATAGTGTCCTTCCTCATCTCTTATTACAGTCTTTGTTTTAAAATCTCGTTTGTCTGATATAAGGATTGCCACCCCAGCTTTCTTTTGGTGTCCATTAGCATGGTAAATGGTTTTCCACCCCCCCCCACTTTCAATCTGCGGGTGTCTTTGGGTCTAAAATGAGTCTCTTGCAGACAGCATATTGATGGGTCTTGTTTTTTAATCCAATCTGATAGCCTGTGTCTTTTGATTGGGGCATTTAGCCCATTTACATTCAGGGTAACTATTGAAAGGTATGAATTTAGTGCCATTGTATTGCCTGTAAGGTGACTGTGACTGTATATGGTCTGTGTTCCTTTCTGGTCTATGTTACTTTTAGGCTCTCTTTGCTTAGAAGACCCCTTTCAATATTTCTTGTAGGGCTGGTTTCTTGTTTGCAAATTCCTTTAGTTTTTGTTTGTTGTGGAAGCTTTTTATCTCTCCTTCTATTTTCAATGACAGCCTAGCTGGATATAGTATTCTTGGCTGCATATTTTTCTCTTTTAGTGCTCTGAAGATATCATGCCAGTCCTTTCTGGCCTGCCAGGTCTCTGTGGATAGGTCTGTTGCCAATCTAATGTTTCTACCATTGTAGGTTACATATCTCTTCTCCCGAGCTGCTTTCAGGATTTTCTCTTTGTCTCTGAGACTCGTAAGTTTTACTATTAGATGTCGGGGTGTTGACCTATTTTTATTGATTTTGAGAGGGGTTCTCTGTGCCTCCTGGATTTTGATGCCTGTTTCCTTCCCCACATTAGGGAAGTTCTCTGCTAT
>NW_027407061.1:0-1492 GCF_003265705.2 Callorhinus ursinus | reverse complement strand
CGTGGAAGTTATTAGAGAAACCCTTTCTGGAGAAATAAAAGAACTAAAATCTAACCAAGTCAAAATCAAAAAGCTATTAATGAGGTGCAATCAAAAATGGGGGCACTAACTGCTAGGATAAATGAGGCAGAAGAGAGAATAAGCGATATAGAAGACCAAATGATGGAAAATAAAGAGGCTGAGAAAAAGAGATAAACAACTACAGGATCACGAGGGCAGAGTTCGAGAGTTATGCAATACGATAAGACGAAACAACATTAGAATAATTGGGATCCCAGAAGAAGAAGAGAGAGAGAGAGGGGCAGAAGGTATATTGGAGCAAATTATAGCAGAGAACTTCCCTAATGTGAGGAAGGAAACAGGCATTAAAATCCAGGAGGCACAGAGAACCCCTCTCAAAATCAAAAAAAGTAGGTCAATAGCCCGACATCTAATAGTAAAACTTACGAGTCTCAGAGACAAAGAGAAAATCCTGAAAGCAGCTCGGGAGAAGAGATATGTAACCTACAATGGTAGAAACATTAGATTGACAACAGACCTATCCACAGAGACCTGGCAGGCCAGAAAGGACTGGCAAGATATCTTCAGAGCACTAAATGAGAAAAATATGCAGCCAAGAATACTATATCCAGCTAGGCTATCACTGAAAATAGAAGGAGAGATAAAAAGCTTCCAGAACAAACAAAAACTAAAGGAATTTCCAAACACGAATCCAGCCCTCCAAGAAATATTGACAGGGGTCCTCTAAGCAAAGAGAGAACTTAAAAGCAGCAAAGAGCAGAAACGAACACAGACAACAGACAGTTAACAGTCACCTAACAGGTAACACAATGGCACTAAATTCATACGTTTCAATAGTTACCCTGAAAGTAAATGGGCTCAATGCCCCAATCAAAAGACACAGGCTATCAGATTGGATTAAAAAACAAGGCCCATCAATATGCTGTCTGCAAGAGACTCATTTTAGACCCAAAGACACCCCCAGACTGAAAGTGAGGGTGTGGAAAACCATTTACCATGCTAATGGAAAAGAAAAGAAAGCTGGGGTGGCAATCCTTATATCAGACAAACTAGATTTTAAAACAAAGACTGTAATAAGAGATGAGGAAGGACACTATATCCTACTTAAAGAGTCTATCCAACAAGAAGATCTAACAATTATAAATATCTATGCCCCGAACATGGGAGCAGCCAATTATATAAGGCAATTAATAACAAAAGCAAAGAAACACATTGACAACAATACAATAATAGTGGGGGACTTTAACACCCCCGTGACTGAAATCGACAGATCATCTAAGCAAAAGATCAACAAGGAAATAAAGACTTTAAATGACACACTGGACCAAATGGACTTCACAGACATATTCAGAACATTCCATCCCAAAGCAACGGAATACACATTCTTCTCTAGTGCCCATGGAACATTCTCCAGAATTGATCACATCCTAGGTCACAAATCAGGTCTCAACCGGTACCAAAAGATTGGGAT
>NW_027407060.1:0-1547 GCF_003265705.2 Callorhinus ursinus | reverse complement strand
GGACAGCAACATGCAAAAGAATGAAATTGGACCGCTTTCTTACACCACACACAAAAATAAATCAAAATGGATCAAAGACGTAAATGTGAGTCCAGAAGCCATCAGAATCCTAGAGTAGAACACAACCTCCCTGACAGCAGCCCTAGCACGTTCTTTCTAGATATGTCTCCTGAGGCAAGGGAAACAAAAGCAAAAATAAACGACTGGGACTTCATCAATTAACGAGCTTCTACTCAGCTAAGGAAACAAACAACACAACGAAAAGGCAACCTGTGGGATGGGAGAAGATATTTGCAAATGACACATTTGATAAACGGCTACGATCCAAAACATATAAAGTGCCTATAAAACTCGACACCCTCCAAATGAAGAATGCAGTTAAAAAATAGGCAGAAGGTAAGGATAGACATTTTTGCAAAGCAGACATCCAGACGGCCAACAGACACGTGAAAATATGCTCAACATCACTGATCGTCGGGGAAAAGCCAATGAAAAACTACAATGAGATATCACACCTATCGCAATGGCTTATGTCTCTGCCTTTAAAAGTTTTTTAAAAGATTTCATTTAGTTACTTGTCAGAGAGAGAGAGAGCACAAGCAGGCGAACTGGCAGGCAGAGGGAAAAGCAGGCTCCACGCTGAGCAAGGGGCCTGATGCTGAGCAAGGAACCCGATGCTGAGCAAGGAGCCCTATGCTGAGCTAGGAGCCTGACGCGCGACTCTTTCCCAGGACCCTGGGATCATGACCTGAGCCAAAGGCACAGGCTTAACCAGCTGAGCCACCCAGGGATCCCACCTTTAAAAGCTATTCAAGAAAGTTCAGAAATTTTACAGGAGATCTCTGTTGTTTTTGTTTCTGTTTTGCCATGGAGCTTGTGACATGAGTTACACTTCTCTCTATAAACTGTGCCAATTTGCTTTAGGGTTAGAGTTATAATTTTCTATAGCACTGTAAATTCAGTGTGCTAGTATATTAAGAATTGAAATGTTTGTGCCCCATACTTAAATTTAAATCTTTCTTTCCAAATCAGTGATTTCATCTGAAAAACCGTGTGACGTCTATGTGCCACAGTTTGGAAAACCTTTCCTTCAAAAGAAGGATAAAACCCCTCAAGTCAAAAAAAAAACAAAAACAAAAAACAAAAAACAAAACACAAAACCTTCACCTCGAACAATAAGAAGAAATTACTAAAAACTTTTATGTAAACATCAGATTACCAGTATCATCATCATGTACCTGTCAGTTTTCCTGGCCAACATTTTCAGGAGTATTTCCATTGAGAAAGAGCAAGGACATCTAAATTGGAACTAAATCCCAAAATCTACTGCTTATTAGAGGGAGACGTAAGTTTTGGGTACACTGTGACCCACCTTTTTGTGAAGATTAAATGAAGTTATAAATGTATGGAACCCAGGAGAAAGAAGTGGCTAACATAAATAAGAGTTTTAATACTAACTCTTGTTTTTTAAAAAGCCCAATAAATGGACCTATGGTCATCACGGTAGACAAGTCGAGGTTGGCCAGCTATTCACAATCAGACAGCAC
>NW_027407059.1:0-1547 GCF_003265705.2 Callorhinus ursinus | reverse complement strand
GCCACCTCCCCTCTTATGTGGCCTTGTGGGTCCCCAAGGAAAGCCTTTTTTCGTCTCCTTCCCTCAGAGAGAGGAGCTGGCCCAATGTCCCGCGGTCCCCACCGTGTCCCAGTGCTAAGGAAGAGCCACACGCAGGGCCCTGGTGTCAGGATTGCGGTCGGCCACTGCTCCTCGGCTCCCAGCTAGTGGCCTGGCGGCTGCATGGAAGAGCTAAATTCCTTTCCGGGGAAGGAGTGCTCACTGCCCACACCGCTCACCATCCCCCTGTGCAATCTACATTCCAGGCTCCGTGCCAGGCTTACGTCAATCACCAGCACTTCACATGTTCCCGCCTTGGGAGGGATCATTCAGCATCAACCCATCGCACAGAGGAGGAGAGCGACGCCCAGCGAGGGGAGGTAAAATGGCCCCAGTCCCAGAGCTGGTCAGCAGAGGAGATGGAAAGGCAGCCCTCCAGAGCCCCTGCTAGACAAGCCAGAGTCTCCCTCAGTTGAAATTGAGCCCTCGCCTGCCTGAGCAGCCACGCACTGGCCCCTGACATTCATGATGGCCTGTTCTTGACCGTGAAGGTGAGCTGGCCGACTAGGAGGGGGAGTTCAGCTGCATGGACAGGCTGTAGCTCCAGGAGAGAGTGACACATCTGAGCTAGCAGGAGCCACACTCTGGTATCCCTCCCGGTGCCACACCAGAAGCTGGAAACTCGGTGCCCGAGGGGCCAGCACACGACAGGGGCTGCACTGAGCAGGGATCCATGGCCCCCAGGGAGAGTCCACTCTGCCCTCTAACCGCTACTGCCTGGCATCACCTCTCCTCACTGTGGGGCTGCAGGACCCGGAACCAGGCCCCATAGGGACGGTGCGACATTCCGCTTGATGGTCAGGGTTCCCCAAGGGACCCAGGGGGTTGCCAGGGCACGGGGAAAAGGCAGGGTCTGGGTTCCGTTATCCACCACCTCCCTGGGCACTTGGGAGTGGGAAGAGATACCCACCCCCAAGTCCGGAGGGCTATAGCACAAAAGGCCTCAACTTACTCTACTGTTACTTGGGCTGCAGAGATGCAGTGTCCCAAGGTTCCGACAGTCTTGTAGAAGTGCCTGTTGGCCTTGGATATCCATCCCCGAACCCCTGAGATCCCAGTCTTGGGAACATGGTTTCTAACCCCTCGAGGTGCTTTTCAGCAGAAGACAGATTCGGGGCTTGGGGGGCTGAGGAACTGCCTACGCATACGTGGCAGAGCACAGGGCCACCAGTCTGGAGACCAAGTTCAGGGCCCTCCGTGTTGCAGCCTCAGGGTCTGCAACTAGTGGAAGAGGGTCCAGTATCACTGCTCCGGTCAATATGAGGAGGCCTTAGGCCGGAACGGAACCCCAGGACCAGAGAGGGAAACGGGGACAAGGGAGGCTTCTGAGGGTTCTCACATCGCCTATGGAACCCACAGATCTGCTCCTCTGAGAGACACAGACACAGAGACAGAGAAGGAGACAGAGAATGAACACAGGACAGAGGGAACCAGTAGAAGTCACAGACTCCATCAGCTTAGAAATGCCG
>NW_027407058.1:192-1548 GCF_003265705.2 Callorhinus ursinus | reverse complement strand
GGGCAGCTCTTTAAAGGACTGCAGGGAGAGGGCGGAGCAAGATGGCGAAGGAGTAGGAGACCTGGATTTCGTCTGGTCTCAGGAAGTCAGCTGAATAGGGATCAAACCATTCTGAACGCCTACGAACTCAACAGGAGAACGAAGAAGAGAGTAGCAACAACTCTCTGAACAGAGAAGCAACCACTTTCTGGAAGGTAGGACGTGCGGAGAAGTGAATCCGAAGCGATATTCGGGAGGATAGACGGCGGGGGAGGGGGCCTCCTTCGGCCCCTTCTGGCAAGTGCTAGAGCTGCGGAGCACAAAATCGGAACTTTTAGAAGTCTGCTCCGCTGAGGGACGTCGCTCCAGTCCTAAGCGGGGAGTAGAACCCTCACGGGACAGTGTGGTCTCAGGACCCTCGGGGTCACAGAAAGACTGGGGGTGCCTGAGTGCAGCAGAGCTCCCAGGTATCAGAGCGGGGAAGCTGGCTGCAGAGAGGAGCCGAGGCGTGGGCTCTCAGCTCGGGGTTGCCATAAACTGTGATCCGCGGCCCAATCGGGCCACTGCTCCTCCAGCAGGGACCCAACAAGCGGCAGATCCGGGGAGACTCCCCTTCCTCCCCTGGGAGGAGCGGCGCGGGAGCGCACCGCTGGGATCTGCTGGGTTTGGAGACTCCACACGGGGTCGGGTGCCAGAGATAGAAACGCTGGGTCACAGGCCGGGTGAGCATGGAGTGCGGCCGGAGACCGGGGAGACGGGAGTGACTGCTTTTCTCTGGGGGTGCACTGAGGAGCGGGGCCCCGAGTTCTCGGCTCCTCCGGGTGGAGATTGGGAGGCCACCATTTTCACGCTGGTCCTCCAAAGCTGTACCGAGAGCTTGCAGGGAACAAAAGCTCCTGAGAGCAAACCTGAGCAGCTTGCTTAGCCCGGACGACGAGGGTGGGGCAATTCAGTCGCCGGCAAAGACCTTTGGGAACCACGGCAACAGGACCCTCCCCCAGAAGATCAGCAGGAACAGCCAGCAAGCCACGACCAAGTTTACCGATCAAGGAGAACAAGTGAACTCCAGCGCTAGGAGAATACTGCACATAGAATTCATGGCTTTTTTTTACCATGATTCATTAGTTTTTCAAAGTTAATTTTTTAACTTTTTTTTTTTGAATTTTTCTTTTTCCCTTTTTCAACCAACATCTTATCAATCCCTTTTTGAAAAAAATATTTTTTATTTTTCATTTTTAGAGTCATATTTTTATCCCTTCATAAAAGTTTCCCTTATTTTTGGCATATATATATAAGTTGTCCTCTCTTTGAAATTTTGAGATACAATTTCTTCTAACAGATCAAAATATACCCTAAATCACTAGTGTATGGCTTTGT
>NW_027407058.1:0-92 GCF_003265705.2 Callorhinus ursinus | reverse complement strand
TTTTGAATTTTTCTTTTTCCCTTTTTCAAACAACATCTTATCAACCCCTTTTTGAAAAAAACATTTTTTATTTTTCATTTTTAGAGTCATAT
>NW_027407057.1:0-1548 GCF_003265705.2 Callorhinus ursinus | reverse complement strand
AGAAACAGCGAGAGAGGGAACACAAGCAGGGGGAGTGGAAGAGGGAGAAGCAGACTTCACACCAAGCAGGGAGCCTGATGAGGGGCTTGATCCCAGGACTCTGGGATCATGACCTGAGCCGAAGGCAGATGCTTAAAGACTGAATCACCCAGGTGCCACTCCACTTGGTTTATTTTTAAAAATGATTTTTATCTTTTTTTTTTTATGGTCTCTACTTGATGAGTCATTGTTATCGTACCTTCCATTACTTCTTTAAGCATGGTTTTCTTTTTTTCTTTGAACACATTTATAATGACTGCTTTGATGTTTTTATATTTCAAATCAGACATTTGGTCCCTGACACTGGTGGTTTCTGTGGCCTGCACTTTTTCTCATACATTGGTCACACTTTCCTATTCTATACATGTCTCACATTTTCGTTGTTGTTGTTGTTGTTGTGTTGTTGAAAACT
Source organism: Callorhinus ursinus (assembly GCF_003265705.2). Classification (NCBI taxonomy): domain Eukaryota; kingdom Metazoa; phylum Chordata; class Mammalia; order Carnivora; family Otariidae; genus Callorhinus; species Callorhinus ursinus. The sequence goes on along the minus strand of NW_027407057.1, from coordinate 1,097 downwards.
AGTCATTTTGGTACCATATTGTAATTTTGGGTGAAAACTACTATGCTCCTTCTTTGGGACTTTTTTAATTTGCTGTTTGCTTTTTTGTTTGTTTAATGATTTGGATGGACTGTTTAAGCAAATTACCCCCACAGTGTGAAGCCTGTGGCTGCAGCCTTTCCATGTGCATGACCATACAGGGATGAGATTATCTTTGACTGTCTTTTCCTGATTGCTCCGTTAAGATCTCTACCTCATTTGGTATCATACCCAATGATTAGGCCCCAGGAATGGATGGCTGATTTTATTATTGTTAATGTCCTGGGGGCACAGATTTCTTCACAGTCTGATCCAATTCTTCAGGGGCCATTTTCAAGACCACTCTTTGAGTTTTGTTCCAATTCCAGGAGTGCTCTTTCCCTGGTTCTCTCTAACTGGCTTACAATGTAGCTTGGTGTCCCATAGAGTTTCAACCTTGTCTTACTGGTTTACCATTACAATACCCATGAGGCATGAACTTTCCAATACTTTGCTTCAAATAATGTCAGTTCCTTTGGACAGAACTTCTGGGTGCTTTGTTCTTAGGGGCTGCCTCTGCCTCTGGCAAAATCTCTGAGCCACTGTTTCAAAGCTGGAGGGCAGGATGACATCCTTTCTTAATGAAAAGTGCATTGGCCATGAGTGGTAGTCTTTGGTCTTCTTTGCTTGCCTCTCCTACTATTGGACCTTTGCTTATGGGTGAGCTAGGGCAAGGGTGACCAGGGTCCCAGTATTGCCGGCCGGCCATGCCTAGTGTAGACAGCATACACCCTATGAATGGGGATGGTGGAGGAAGGAAACTCTCAGCCTCTTGTCCATATCCCCAGGAATGCAGCCTCTACAACTCACAGCTGGAGGCAATGAGAAATTAAGGTGTTTTGTCCTTCCCAGGGATCTATTCCATCTCTTGACTGGGACCTGAGGGGAGAAGTACCCTTATTTTCTCGGTCACACTTACCCAGAGTGGAATGTCCATTACACTGCGGAGCAGGAATAGGGAGTACATTGTGCCTTAATTGTCATAGATTCTTGCTCTTCCTGAGATTTAGTGGATTTTTTCAATGAATATTACTTGTTTT
>NW_027407056.1:0-1548 GCF_003265705.2 Callorhinus ursinus | reverse complement strand
TACAGAGTCCCCCTCGGGGAGAAGGAAGAAGTTCTGGAGAATCACGTACCACCGTGGGAACTCAGCTAAGGCCAGAGAACTATGTACCTGAAATGTGTTAAGTGGTCAATGTTATTACATTGAATCACAGAGAAAAAAATGAATGAGGGACTGATGCTTGTCACAATGTGGACAGACATTGAAAAGAGCCCCAATGACAGAAGCCAGACAGAAAGTCCACTCAGATCGGGGCCATCTGTGCTCCTTAAAGCCATCAGGGATGTGCAAATAAGGGAAAATCTCAGGAGCGGTTCCAGAAGAAAAAAAACACAAAACAAACCTGGATCCGAATGGAAAAGGACATTTCGGACTGTAGGGCAGGTGACAGTTGAAGTGGGCCTGGGGTCTGAGTTAAAATGTGGAAAATGGGATGAATTCCTCATTCAGGGTTATGTGGTGGTTCCGCGGGACAGTGTCCCTGTTTGGGGTAAAACGCAGTGAAGTATTCATGTGAAGTGTTAAATGTAGTATGGAAACAATAGATGGAGGATCTGAGTGTGGAGATAAAGTATATTTGTGCTGCTGTGACAAGTTTAGTGCACTTTAAAATCACCGCAGAATCAATTACTTTTCCAAACATCTATATCAGCACCAGGTCACAGAAGCAGAGACGACAACAAACTTCGTGATGGAGGCCAAGCCCTCCCAGATCCAGTTCACCCACTGTGGAGAGACCACTCACCCCTGTAGGTGGCCACATGTTAGCAAGAAATCAGTGGCCCCTGTGTCTTGGGTGCAGTAGAAGCAGGGGCATTTGGATTTCCAATTTTCCACAACGCTCCATAACTGGTTAGAACTGTGAAAATGCATGAAGGGAAGCCTCAGTAAAGTGGATTGGGGATGCCAGAAGGGGAGGCTGAAGGGGGGAGCCTACCACTCAGGGTCAGTTACAGGAACAACTGTGAGTTACAGACCCCGCATTAGAACCACCCACAGGAGAGACTCATCAGTCGCAGACCCCAAAGGGCAAGATGTAGGTTTCATCTCCTACAAGAAATCCACCACCCCTGCAGCACCGCAGGTGAGAAACCTCCATCACCCCAAACCCTTGCTTTTCTCCAGTTGGAATTTCCCTCAAAACAACCTTCCCAACTTCCCCCAAATTCTCCATGAAATACTGAACAGGTGACAGACCTGTTCTCTGACACCCCCCGTGAGACACTGAAGACAGATATGGAGGGCGACACATGGAGATGGGAAGACACAATGTGCTCAGTTAAGAACAGACACTGTGAAAATATCTACTCTCCCCCACCTTCTCCATTAAATACTGGACAGGTGACAGACCTGTTCACTCACACCCCCCGGAGACACTGAAGAATATTATACGTGGTGTCAAGATGGCATCCTCTCATGTGTTCTCCACCCAAAGAACACAGTAGCTCAACTGCTGTGACGACCAACAGGAGGCTCAGTATTGAAAACATACGAAGAAGTGACTGACAACCGGACAGACAGAGGATAAATACTGAGAATTGTGAGGACTATCAGAGAATATTTTTCTCTGGG
>NW_027407055.1:0-1548 GCF_003265705.2 Callorhinus ursinus | reverse complement strand
GAGAAAAACCTGAAAGCAGCTCGGGAGAAGAGATATGTAACCTACAATGGTAGAAACATTAGATTGTCAACAGACCTATCCACAGAGACCTGGCATGTGAGAAAGGACTGGCAAAATATCTTCACAGATCTAAACGAGAAAAATATGCAGCCAAGAATACCATATCCAGCTAGGCTATCATTGAAAATAGAAGGAGAGATAAAAAGCTTCCAGAACAAACAAAAACTAAAGAATTTGCAAACACGAAACCAGCCCTCCAAGAAATATTGAGAGGGGTCCTCTAAGCAAAGAGAGAACCTAAAAGCAGCAAAGAGCAGAAACGAACACAGACAACATACAGTTAACATTCACCTTACAGGCAATACAAAGGCACTAAATTCATAACTTTCAATAGTTACCCTGAATGTAAATGGGCTAAATGCCCCAATCAAAAGACACAGGCTATCAGATTGGATTAGAAAGCAAGACCCATCAATATGCTGTCTGCAAGAGACATATTTTAGACGCAAAGACACCCCCAGATTGAAAGTGGGGGAGTGGAAAGCCATTTACCATGCTAATGGACACGAAAAGAAAGCTGGGGTGGCAATTCTTATATCAGACAAACTAGATTTTAAAACAAAGACTGTAATAAGAGATGAGGAAGGACAGTATATCCTACTTAAAGAGTTTATCCAACAAGAAGATCTAACAATTGGGGCGCCTGGGTGGCTCAGTTAGTTGAGCGACTGCCTTCGGCTCAGGTCATGATCCCGGAGTCCCGAGAAGGAGTTACACTTCGAGCTCCCGGCTCAGTGGGGAGCCTGGTTCTCCCTCTGACCGTTTCCCCTCTCATGCTGTTTCTCTCTCTCTCTCAAATAAATAAATAAAATCTTAAAAAAAAGAAGATCTAAAAATTGTAAATATCTATGCCCCAAACATGAGAGCAGCCAATTATAAAAGGCAATTAATAACAAAAGCAAATAAACACATTGACAACAATACAATAATAGTGGGGGACTTTAACACCCCCCTGACTGAAATGGACAGATCATCTAAGCCAAAGATCAACAAGGAAATAAAGACTTTATTTTTTTTTTAAAGATTTTATTTATTATTTGAGAGAATGAGAATGAGAGAGAGAGAGAGAACACATGAGAGGTGGAAAGGTCAGAGGGAGAAGCAGACTCCCACCTGAGCAGGGAGCCCGATGCGGGACTCGATCCAGGGACTCCAGGATCATGACCTGAGCCGAAGGCAGTCGCTTAACCAACTGAGCCACCCAGGCGCCCAGGAAATAAAGACTTTAAATGACACACTGGACCAAAAGGACTTCAAAGATATATTCAGAACAATCCATCCCAAAGCAACGGAATACACATTCTTCTCTAGTGCCCATGGAACATTCTCCAGAATTGATCACATCCTAGGTCACAAATCAGGTCTCAACCGGTACCAAAAGATTGGGATCATTCCCTGAATATTCTCAGACCACAATGCTTTGAAACTAGAAATCAATCAAAAGAGGAAAGACGGAAAGAACTCAAATACATGGAGGCTAAAGAGCAT
>NW_027407054.1:1291-1548 GCF_003265705.2 Callorhinus ursinus | reverse complement strand
AATGGTCCAGTTTCATTCTTCTGCATGTGGCTGTCCAATTTTCCCAAAACCATTTGTAGAAGAGACTGCCTTTTTTCCAATGGATATTCTTTTTTTTTTTAAATTTTTTTTATTGTTATGTTAATCACCATATATTACATCATTAGTTTTTGATGCAGTGTTCCATGATTCATTGTTTGTTCATAGCACCCAGTGCACCATGCAAAACGTGCCCTCCTCAATACCCATCACCAGGCTAACCCATCCCCCCACCCCCC
>NW_027407054.1:0-1191 GCF_003265705.2 Callorhinus ursinus | reverse complement strand
TCTTCTTTTCCTTTTTTCTTAAAATATGTTGCGTTATTTGTTTCAGAAGTACAGATCTGTGATTCAACAGTCTTGCACAATTCACAGCGCTCACCGTAGCACATACCCTCCCCAAAGTCTATCACCCAGCCATCCCATCCCTCCCACCCCCAACCACTCCAGTAACACTCAGTTTGTTTCCTGAGATTAAGAATTCCTCATATCAGTGAGGTCATGTGATACATGTCTTTCTCTGATTGACTTATTTCACTCAGCATAACACCCTCCAGTTCCATCCACGTCGTTGCAAATGGCAAGATCTCATTCCTTTTGATGGCTGCATAATATTCCATTGTGTATATATACCACCTCTTCTTTATCCATTCATCTGTCGATGGGCATCTTGGCTCTTTCCACAGTTTGGCTATTGTGGACATTGCTGCTATAAACATTGGGGTACATGTACCCCTTCGGGTCCCTAAATTTGTATCTTTGTGGTAAATACCCAGTAGTGCAATTGCTGGATCGAACGGTAGCTCTAATTTCAACTGTTTGAGAAACCTCCATACTGTTTTCCAGAGGGGTTGCACCAGCTTGCATTCCCACCAACAGTGTAGGAGGGTTCCCCTTTCTCCACATCCCCGCCAACATCTGTCGTTCCCTGACTTGTTAATTTTAGCCATTCTGACGGGTGTGAGGTGGTATCTCATTGAGGTTTTGATTTGGATTTCCCTGATGCCGAGTGATGTGGAGCACTTTTTCATGTGCCTGTTGGCCATTTGGATGTCTTCTTTGGAGAAATGTCTGTTCATGTCTTCTGCCCATTTCTTGATTGGATTATTTGTTCTTTGGGTGTTGAGTTTGATAAGTTCTTTATAGATTTTGGATACTAGCCCTTTATCTGATATGTCGTTTGCAAATATTTTCTCCCATTCTGTCGGTTGTCTTTTGGTTTTGTGGACTGTTTCTTTTGCTGTGCAAAAGCTTTTTATCTTGATGAAATCCCAATAGTTCATTTTTGCCCTGGCTTCCCGTGCCTTTGGCGATGTTTCTAGGAAGAAGTTGCTGCGGCTAAGGTCGAAAAGGTTGCTACCTGTGTTCTCCTTTAGGATTTGGATGGACTCCTGTCTCACGTTTAGGTCTTTCAACCATTTGGAGTCTATTCTTGTGTGTGGTGTAAGGAAATGGTCCAGTTTCATTCTTCTGCATGTG
>NW_027407053.1:217-1548 GCF_003265705.2 Callorhinus ursinus | reverse complement strand
GTGTGTGGTGTAAAGAAATGGTCCAGTTTCATTCTTCTGCATGTGGCTGTCCAATTTTCCCAACACCATTTGTTGAAGAGACTGTCTTTTCTCCATTGGACATTCTTTCCTGCTTTGTCGAAGATGAATTGACCATAGAGTTGAGGGTCCATTTCTGGGCTCTCAATTCTGTTCCATTGATCTATGTGTCTGTTTTTGTGCCAGTACCATACTGTCTTGATGATGACAGCTTTGTAATAGAGCTGGAAGTGCAGAATTGTGATGCCGCCAGCTTTGCTTTTCTTTTTCAATATTCCTCTGGCTATTCAGGGTCTCTTCAGGTTCCATACAAATTTTAGGATTATTTGTTCCATTTCTTTGAAAAAAGTGGATGGTATTTTGACAGGGATTGCATTGAATGTGTACATTGCTCTAAGTAGCATTGACATCTTCACAATGTTTGTTCTTCCAATCCATGAGCATGGAACCTTTTTCCATTTCTTTGTTATTCTTCTATTTCTTTCATGAGTATTTTATAGTTTTTTGAGTACAGATCCTTTGCCTCTTTGGTTAAATTTATCCCTAGGTGTCTTATGGTTTTGGGTGAATTGTAAATGGGATCGATTCCTTGATTTGTCTCTCATGTCTTGTTGTTGGTGTATGGGAATGCCACTGATTTCTGTGCATTGATTTTATATCCTGCTACTTTACTGAATTCCTGTATGAGTTCTAGCAGTTTTGGGGTAGAGTCTCTTGGGTTTTCCACATAAAGTATCATATCATCTGCAAACAGTGAGAGTTTGACTTCTACTTTGCCAATTTGGATGCCTTTGATTTCTTTTTGTTGTCTGATTGCTGTGGTTAGGACTTCTAATACTATGTTGAATAGCAGTGATGGTAGTGGACATCCCTGCTGCGTTCCTGACCTTAGGGGAAAAGCTCTCAGCTTTTCCCTGTTGAGAATGATATTCGCTGTAGGTTTTTCATAGATGGCTTTTATGATATTGAGGTATGGACCCTCTACCCCTATACTCTGAAGAGTTTTGATCAAGAAAGGATGCTGTACTTTGTCAAATGCTTTTTCTGCATCTATTGAGAGGATCACATGACTCTTGTTCTTTCTTTTGTTAATGTATTGTATCACGTTGATTGATTTGCGGATGTTGAGCCAACCTTGCAGCCCAGGAATAAATCCCACTTGGTCGTGGTGAATAATCCTTTTAATGTACTGTTGGATCCTAGTGGCTAGGATTTTAGTGAGAATTTTTGCACCCATGTTCATCAAGGATATTGGTCTGTAATTCTCCTTTTTGATGGGGTCTTTGTTTGGTTTTGGGATCAAGGTAATGGTG